>NW_027554203.1:0-87948 GCF_045843805.1 Urocitellus parryii
GAAATTTGGTGAGCCAATTGGGATTGGTATACTGATCATTACCTGGAAGTATCATCAAGATTGGGTGAAAAATGTTTGCTGAGTATTCAGGAAACTCGTAGTTTTTGGAAGCTTGGCAACTCTTTCAATGAAAGTGATTCTCGTCAGTCCCTGCTTGGGGCTACTTCAATAGGACACTAACCATAGCGATAGTACTTGGAACTACATTATTGTGCCAAGTTTCAAAGAGCTAGCACAAACCGAGTTTGATTTAGAGTTCCAACTACATGTATCCATATAGGAGAAAACAGAGTGAAACCTAAAACATGAAAACGGTTACTGCAAAGGAAACGGTTTAACCTAGAAGAACGAAATTTGGTGAGCCAAGTGGGATTGGTGTACTGATCATTACCTGCCAGTATCATCAAGATTGGGTGAAAAATGTTTGCTGAGATTTCAGGAAACTCGTAGTTTTTTGGAAGCTTGGCAACCCCTTTCAATGAAAGTGATTCTCGTCAGTCTCTGCTTGGGGCTACTTCAATATTACACCAACCATATCGATAGAACTTGGAACTACATTATTGTGCCAAGTTTCAAAGAGCTAGCACAAACCGTGCTTGATTTTGACTTGCAAACACTTGTATCCATATAGGAGAAAACAGAGTGAAAGCTAAACATGAAAACGGTTACTGCAAAGGAACGGTTTAACCTAGAAGAACGAAATTTGGTGAGCCAAGTGGGATTGGTGTACTGATCATTACCTGCAAGTATCATCAAGATTGGATGAAAAAATGTTTGCTGAGTATTCAGGAAACTCGTAGTTTTTTGGAAGCTTGGCAACCCCTTTCAATGAAAGTGATTCTCGTCACTCCCTGCTTGGGGGCTACTTCAATAGGACACCAACCATAGCGATAGAACTTGGAACACTACATTATTGTGCCAAGTTTGAAAGAGCTAGCACAAACCGTGTTTGATTTAGAGTTCCAAATACATGTATCCATATAGGAGAAAACAGAGTAAAACCTAAACATGAAAACGGTTACTGCAAAGGAACGGTTTAACCTAGAAGAACGAAATTTGGTGAGCCAAGTGGGATTGGTGTACTGATCATTACCTGGCAGTATCATCAAGATTGGGTGAAAAAATGTTTGCTGAGATTTCAGGAAACTCGTAGATTTTTGGAAGCTTGGCAACCCCTTTCAATGAAAGTGATTCTCGTCAGTCTCTGCTTGGGGCTACTTCATAGGACACAATCTATAGCGATAGAACTTGGAACTACATTATTGTGCCAAGTTCAAAGAGCTAGCACAAACCGAGTTTGATTTAGAGTTCCAACTACATGTATCCATATAGGAGAAAACAGAGTGAAACCTAAACATGAAAACGGTTACTGCAAAGGAACGGTTTAACCTAGAAGAACGAAATTTGGTGAGCCAAGTGGGATTGGTGTATTGATCATTACCTGCCAGTATCATCAAGATTGGGTGAAAAATGTTTGCTGAGATTTCAGGATACTCGTAGCTTTTTGGAAGCTTGGCAACCCCTTTCAATGAAAGTCATTCTCGTCAGTCTCTGCTTGGGGCCTACTTCAATAGGACACCAACCATAGCGATAGAACTTGGAACTACATTATTGTGCCAAGTTTCAAAGAGCTAGCACAAACCGTGCTTGATTTTGAGTTCCAAATACATGTATCCATATAGGAGAAAACAGAGTGAAACCTAAACATGAAAACGGTTACTGTAAAGGAACTGTTTAACCGAGAAGAACGAAATTTGGTGAGCCAAGAGGGATTGGTGTACTGATCATTACCTGCCTGTATCATCAAGATTGGGTGAAAAATGTTTGCTGAGATTTCAGGAAACTCGTACTTTTTTTGGAAGCTTGGCAACCCCTTTCAATGAAAGTGATTCTCGTCAGTCTCTGCCTGGGGCTACTTCAATAGGACACCAACCATAGCGATAGAACTTGGAACTACATTATTGTGCCAAGTTTCCAAGAGCTAGAACAAACCGTGTTTGATTTAGAGTTCCAACTACATGTATCCATATAGGAGAAAACAGAGTGAAACCTAAACATGAAAACGGTTACTGCAAAGGAACGGTGTAACCTAGAAGAACGAATTTGGTGAGCCAAGTGGGATTGGAGTACTGATCATTACCTGGCAGTATCATCAAGATTGGGTGAAATAATGTTTGCTGAGATTTCAGGAAACTCGTAGTTTTTTGGAAGCTTGGCAACCCCTTTCAATGAAAGTGATTCTCGTCAGTCTCTGCTTGGGGCTCCTTCAATAGGACACCAACCATACCGATAGAACTTGGAATTACATTATTGTGCCAAGTTTCAAAGAGCTAGCACAAACCGTGCTTGATTTTGAGTTCCAAATACATGTATCCATATAGGAGAAAACAGAGTGAAACCTAAACATGAAAACGGTTACTGCAAAGGAACGGTTTAACCTAGAAGAACGGAAATTTGGTGAGCCAAGTGGGATTGGTGTACTGATCATTACCTGCCAGTATCATCAAGATTGGGTGAAAAAATGTTTGCTGAGATTTCAGGAAACCCGTAGCTTTTTTAAGCTTTGCAACCCCTTTCAATGAAAGTGATTCTCGTCAGTCTCTGCTTGGGGCTACTTCAATAGGACACCAACCATATCGATAGAACTTGGAACTACATTATTGTGCCAAGATTCAAAGAGCTAGCATAAACCGTGTTTGATTTAGAGTTCCAACTACATGTATCCATATAGGAGAAAACAGAGTGAATCCTAAACATGAAAACGGTTACTGCAAAGGAACGGTTTAACCTAGAAGAACGAAATTTGGTGAGCCAAGTGGGATTGGTGTACTGATCATTACCTGCCAGTATCATCAAGATTGGGTGAAAAAATGTTTGCTGAGATTTCAGGAAACTCGTAGTTTTTTGGAAGCTTGGCAACCCCTTTCAATGAAAGTGATTCTCGTCAGTCTCTGCTTGGGGCTACTTCAATATTACACCAACCATATCCATAGAACTTGGAACTACATTATTGTGCCAAGTTTCAAAGAGCTAGCACAAACCGGGCTTGATTTTGAGTTCCAAACACTTGTATCCATATAGGAGAAAACAGAGTGAAAGCTAAACATGAAAACGGTTACTGCAAATGAACAGTTAATCTAGAAGAACGAAATTTGGTGAGCCTTGTGGGATTGTGTACTGATCATTACCTGCAAGTATCATCAAGATTGGATGAAAAAATGTTTTCTGAGTATTCAGGAAACTCGTAGTTTTTTGGAAGCTTGGCAACCCCTTTCAATGAAAGTGATTCTCGTCAGTCCCTGCTTGGGCTACTTCAATAGGACACCAACCATAGCGATAGAACTTGGAACTACATTATTGTGCCAAGTTTGAAAGAGCTAGCACAAACCGTGTTTGATTTAGAGTTCCAAATACATGTATCCATATAGGAGGAAAACAGAGTAAAACCTAAACATGAAAACGGTTACTGCAAAGGAACGGTTTAACCTAGAAGAACGAAATTTGGTGAGCCACGTGGGATTGGTGTACTGATCATTACCTGGCAGTATCATCAAGATTGGGTGAAAAAATGTTTGCTGAGATTTCAGGAAACTCGTAGATTTTTGGAAGCTTGGCAACCCCTTTCAATGAAAGTGATTCTCGTCAGTCTCTGCTTGGGGCTACTTCAATAGGACACAAACTATAGCGATAGAACTTGGAACTACATTATTGTGCCAAGTTTCAAAGAGCTAGAACAAACCGTGTTTGATTTAGAGTTCCAACTACATGTATCCATATAGGAGAAAACAGAGTGAAACCTAAACATGAAACGGTTACTGCAAAGGAACGGTTTAACCTAGAAGAACGAAATTTGGTGAGCCAAGTGGGATTGGTGTATTGATCATTACCTGCCAGTATCATCAAGATTGGGTGAAAAAATGTTTGCTGAGATTTCAGGATACTCGTAGCTTTTTGGTAGCTTGGCAACCCCTTTCAATGAAAGTCATTCTCGTCAGTCTCTGCTTGGGGCTACTTCAATAGGACACCAACCATAGCGATAGAACTTGGAACTACATTATTGTGCCAAGTTTCAAAGAGCTAGCACAAACCGTGCTTGATTTTGAGTTCCAAATACATGTATCCATATAGGAGAAACAGAGTGAACCTAAACATGAAAACGGTTACTGTAAAGGAACTGTTTAACCGAGAAGAACGAAATTTGGTGAGCCAAGAGGATTGGTGTACTGATCATTACCTGCCTGTATCATCAAGATTGGGTGAAAAAATGTTTGCTGAGATTCAGGAAACTCGTACTTTTTTTGGAAGCTTGGCAACCCCTTTCAATGAAAGTGATTCTCGTCAGTCTCTGCTTGGGGCTACTTCAATAGGACACCAACCATAGCGATAGAACTTGGAACTACATTATTGTGCCAAGTTTCCAAGAGCTAGCACAAACCGTGTTTGATTTAGAGTTCCAACTACATGTATCCATATAGGAGAAAACAGAGTGAAACCTAAACATGAAAACGGTTACTGCAAAGGAACGGTGTAACCTAGAAGAACGAAATTTGGTGAGCCAAGTGGGATTGGAGTACGGATCATTACCTGGCAGTATCATCAAGATTGGTGAAATAATGTTTGCTGAGATTTCAGGAAACTAGTAGTTTTTTGGAAGCTTGGCAACCACTTTCAATGAAAGTGATTCTCGTCAGTCTCTGCTTGGGGCTACTTCAATAGGACACCAACCATACCGATAGAACTTGGAATTACATTATTGTGCCAAGTTTCAAAGAGCTAGCACAAACCGTGCTTGATTTTGAGTTCCAAATACATGTATCCATATAGGAGAAAACAGAGTGAAACCTAAACATGAAAACGGTTACTGCAAAGGAACGGTTTAACCTAGAAGAACAAAATTTGGTGAGCCAAGTGGGATTGGTGTACTGATCATTACCTGCCAGTATCATCAAGATTGGGTGAAAAAATGTTTGCTGAGATTTCAGGAAACCCGTAGCTTTTTTAAGCTTTGCAACCCCTTTCAATGAAAGTGATTCTCGTCAGTCTCTGCTTGGGGCTACTTCAATAGGACACCAACCATATCGATAGAACTTGGAACTACATTATTGTGCCAAGATTCAAAGAGCTAGCATAAAACCGTGTTTGATTTAGAGTTCCAAACTACATGTATCCATATAGGAGAAAACAGAGTGAATCCTAAACATGAAAACGGTTACTGCAAAGGAACGGTTTTAACCTAGAAGAACGAAATTTGGTGAGCCAAGTGTGATTGGTGTACTGATCATTACCTGCCAGTATCATCAAGATTGGGTGAAAAAATTTTTCCTGAGATTTCAGGGAACTCGTACTTTTTTGGAAGCTTGGCAACCCCTTTCAATGAAAGTGATTCTCGTCAGTCTCTGCTTGGGGCTACTTCAATAGGACACCAACCATATCGATAGAACTTGGAACTACATTATTGTGCCAAGTTTCAAAGAGCTAGCACAAACCGTGCTTGATTTTGAGTTCCAAACACATGTATCCATATAGGAGAAAACAGAGTGAAAGCTAAACATGAAAACGGTTACTGCAAAGGAACGGTTTAACCTAGAAGACGAAATTTGGTGAGCCAAGTGGGATTGGTGTACTGATCATTACCTTCCAGTATCATCAAGATTGGGTGAAAAATATTTGCTGAGATTCAGGATACTCGTAGCTTTTTGGAAGCTTGGCAACCCCTTTCAATGAAAGTCATTCTCGTCAGTCTCTGCTTGGGGCTACTTCAATAGGACACCAACCATATCGATAGAACTTGGAACTACATTATTGTGCCAAGTTTCAAAAGAGCTAGTACAAACCGTGCTTGATTTTGAGTTCCAAATACATGTATCCATATAGGAGAAAACAGAGTGAAACCTAAACATGAAAACGGTTACTGCAAACGAACTGTTTTATCTAGAAAATGAAATTTGGTGAGCCAAGTGGGATTGGTGTACTGATCATTTCCTGCAAGTATCATCAAGATTGGGTGAAAAATGTTTGCTGAGATTTCAGGAAACTCGTAGTTTTTGGAAGCTTGGCAACCCCTTTCAATGAAAGTGATTCTCGTCAGTCTCTGCTTGGGGCTACTTCAATAGGACACAAACCATAGTGATAGAACTTGGAACTACATTATTGTGCCAAGTTTCAAAGAGCTAGCACAAACCGTGTTTGATTTAGAGTTCCAACTACATGTATCCATATAGGAGAAAACAGAATGAAACCTAAACATGAAAACGATTACTGCAAAGGAACGGTTTAACCCAGAAGAACGAAATTTGGTGAGCCAAGTGGGATTGGTGTACTGATCATTACCTGCCAGTATCATCAAGATTGGGTGAAAAAATGTTTGCTGAGATTTCTGGATACTCGTAGCTTTTTGGAAGCTTGGCAACCCCTTTCAATGAAAGTGATTCTCGTCAGTCTCTGCTTGGGGGCTACTTCAATAGGACACCAACCATATCGATAGAACTTGGAACTACATTATTGTGCCAAGTTTCCAAGAGCTAGCACAAACCGTGCTTGATTTTGAGTTCCAAACACATGTATCAATATAGGAGAAAACAGAGTGAAACCTAAACTTGAAAACGGTTACTGCAAAGGAACGGTTTAACCTAGAAGAACGAAATTTCGTGAGCCAAGTGGGATTGGTGTACTGATCATTACCTGCCAGTATCATCAAGATTGGGTGAAAAAAATGTTTGCTGAGATTTCAGGAAACTCGTAGCTTTTTTTAAGCTTGGCAACCCCTTTGAATGAAAGTGATTCTCGTCAGTCTCTGCTTGGGGCTACTTCAATAGGACACCAGCCATATCGATAGAACTTGGAACTACATTATTGTGCCAATTTCAAAGAGCTAGCACAAACCGTGTTTGATTTAGAGTTCAACTGCATGTATCCATATAGGAGAAAACAGAGTGAAACCTAAACATGAAAACGGTTACTGCAAAGGAAAGGTTTAACCTAGAAGAACGAAATTTGGTGAGCCAATTGGGATTGGTGTACTGATCATTACCTGGCAGTATCATCAAGATTGGGTGAAAAATGTTTGCTGAGTATTCAGGAAACTCGTAGTTTTTTGGAAGCTTGGCAACCCCTTTCAATGAAAGTGATTCTCGTCAGTCCCTGCTTGGGGCTACTTCAATAGGACACTAACCATAGCGATAGTACTTGGAACTACATTAATGTGCCAAGTTTCAAAGAGCTAGCACAAACCGTGCTTGATTTTGACTTGCAAACACTGTATCCATATAGGAGAAAACAGAGTGAAAGCTAAACATGAAAACGGTTACTGCAAAGGAACGGTTTAACCTAGAAGAACGAAATTTGGTGAGCCAAGTGGGATTGGTGTATTGATCATTACCTGCCAGTATCATCAAGATTGGGTGAAAAAATGTTTGCTGAGATTTCAGGATACTCGTAGCTTTTTGGTAGCTTGGCAACCCCTTTCAATGAAAGTCATTCTCGTCAGTCTCTGCTTGGGGCTACTTCAATAGGACACCAACCATAGCGATAGAACTTGGACTACATTATTGTGCCAAGTTTCAAAGAGCTAGCACAAACCGTGCTTGATTTTGAGTTCCAAATACATGTATCCATATAGGAGAAACAGAGTGAAACCTAAACATGAAAACGGTTACTGTAAAGGAACTGTTTAACCGAGAAGAACGAAATTTGGTGAGCCAAGAGGGATTGGTGTACTGATCATTACCTGCCTGTATCATCAAGATTGGGTGAAAAAATGTTTGCTGAGATTTCAGGAAACTCGTACTTTTTTTGGAAGCTTGGCAAACCCTTTCAATGAAAGTGATTCTCGTCAGTCTCTGCTTGGGGCTACTTCAATAGGACACCAACCATAGCGATAGAACTTGGAACTACATTATTGTGCCAAGTTTCCAAGAGCTAGCACAAACCCGTGTTTGATTTAGAGTTCCAACTACATGTATCCATATAGGAGAAAACAGAGTGAAACCTAAACATGAAAACGGTTACTGCAAAGGAACGGTTTAACCTAGAAGAACGAAATTTGGTGAGCCAAGTGGGATTGGTGTACTGATCATTACCTGCCAGTATCATCAAGATTGGGTGAAAAAATGTTTGCTGAGATTTCAGGAAACCCGTAGCTTTTTTTAAGCTTTGCAACCCCTTTCAATGAAAGTGATTCTCGTCAGTCTCTGCTTGGGGCTACTTCAATAGGACACCAACCATATCGATAGAACTTGGAACTACATTATTGTGCCAAGATTCAAAGAGCTAGCATAAACGTGTTTGATTTAGAGTTCCAACTACATGTATCCATATAGGAGAAAACAGAGTGAATCCTAAACATGAAAACGGTTACTGCAAAGGAATGGTTTAACCTAGAAGAACGAAATTTGGTGAGCCAATTTGGATTGGTGTACTGATCATTACCTGCCAGTATCATCAAGATTGGGTGAAAAAATTTTTCCTGAGATTTCAGGAAACTCGTACTTTTTTGGAAGCTTGGCAACCCCTTTCAATGAAAGTGATTCTCGTCAGTCTCTGCTTGGGGCTACTTCAATAGGACACCAACCATATCGATAGAACTTGGAACTACATTATTGTGCCAAGTTTCAAAGAGCTAGCACAAACCGTGCTTGATTTTGAGTTCCAAACACATGTATCCATATAGGAGAAAACAGAGTGAAAGCTAAACATGAAAACGGTTACTGCAAAGGAACGGTTGAACCTAGAAGAACGAAATTTGGTGAGCCAAGTGGGATTGGTGTACTGATCATTACCTTCCAGTATCATCAAGATTGGGTGAAAAAATATTTGCTGAGATTTCAGGATACTCGTAGCTTTTGGAAGCTTGGCAACCCCTTTCAATGAAAGTCATTCTCGTCAGTCTCTGCTTGGGGCTACTTCAATAGGACACCAACCATATCGAGAGAACTTGGAACTACATTATTGTGCCAAGTTTCAAAGAGCTAGTACAAACCGTGCTTGATTTTGAGTTCCAAATACATGTATCCATATAGGAGAAAACAGAGTGAAACCTAAACATGAAAACGGTTACTGCAAACGAACTGTTTTATCTAGAAGAATGAAATTTGGTGAGCCAAGTGGGATTGGTGTCCTGATCATTTCCTGCAAGTATCATCAAGATTGGGTGAAAAAATGTTTGCTGAGATTTCAGGAAACTCGTAGTTTTGGGAAGCTTGGCAACCCCTTTCAATGAAAGTGATTCTCGTCAGTCTCTGCTTGGGGCTACTTCAATAGGACACAAACCATAGTGATAGAACTTGGAACTACATTATTGTGCCAAGTTTCAAAGAGCTAGCACAAACCGTGTTTGATTTAGAGTTCCAACTACATGTATCCATATAGGAGAAAACAGAATGAAACCTAAACATGAAAACGGTTACTGCAAAGGAACGGTTTAACCCAGAAGAACGAAATTTGGTGAGCCAAGTGGATTGGTGTACTGATCATTACCTGCCAGTATCATCAAGATTGGGTGAAAAAATGTTTGCTGAGATTTCTGGATACTCGTAGCTTTTGGAAGCTTGGCAACCCTTTCAATGAAAGTGATTCTCGTCAGTCTCTGCTTGGGGCTACTTCAATAGGACACCAACCATATCGATAGAACTTGGAACTACATTATTGTGCCAAGTTTCCAAGAGCTAGCACAAACCGTGCTTGATTTTGAGTTCCAAACACATGTATCAATATAGGAGAAAACAGAGTGAAACCTAAACTTGAAAACGGTTACTGCAAAGGAACGGTTTAACCTAGAAGAACGAAATTTCGTGAGCCAAGTGGGATTGGTGTACTGATCATTACCTGCCAGTATCATCAAGATTGGGTGAAAAAATGTTTGCTGAGATTTTCAGGAAACTCGTAGCTTTTTTTTTAAGCTTGGCAACCCCTTTGAATGAAAGTGATTCTCGTCAGTCTCTGCTTGGGGCTACTTCAATAGGACACCAGCCATATCGATAGAACTTGGAACTACATTATTGTGCCAATTTCAAAGAGCTAGCACAAACCGTGTTTGATTTAGAGTTCAACTGCATGTATCCATATAGGAGAAAACAGAGTGAAACCTAAACATGAAAACGGTTACTGCAAAGGAAAGGTTTAACCTAGAAGAACCGAAATTTTGGTGAGCCAATTGGGATTGGTGTACTGATCATTACCTGGCAGTATCATCAAGATTGGGTGAAAAAATGTTTGCTGAGTATTCAGGAAACTCGTAGTTTTTTGGAAGCTTGGCAACCCCTTTCAAATGAAAGTGATTCTCGTCAGTCCCTGCTTGGGGCTACTTCAATAGGACACTAACCATAGCGATAGTACTTGGAACTACATTATTGTGCCAAGTTTCAAAGAGCTAGCACAAACCGTGCTTGATTTTGACTTGCAAACACTGGTATCCATATAGGAGAAAACAGAGTGAAAGCTAAACATGAAAACGGTTACTGCAAATGAACAGTTTAATCCAGAAGAACGAAATTTGGTGAGCCAAGTGGGATTGGTGTACTGATCATTACTGCAAGTATCATCAAGATTGGATGAAAAAATGTTTGCTGAGTATTCAGGAAACTCGTAGTTTTGGAAGATTGGCAACCCCTTTCAATGAAAGTGATTCTCGTCAGTCCCTGCTTGGGGCTACTTCAATAGGACACCATCCATAGCGATAGAACTTGGAACTACCATTATTGTGCCACGTTTGTAAGAGCTAGCACAAACCGTGTTTGATTTAGAGTTCCAACTACATGTATCCATATAGGAGAAAACAGAGTAAAACCTAAACATGAAAACGGTTACTGCAAAGGAACGGTTTAACCTAGAAGAACGAAATTTGGTGAGCCAAGTGGGATTGGAGTACTGATCATTACCTGGCAGTATCATCAAGATTGGGTGAAATAATGTTTGCTGAGATTTCAGGAAACTCGTAGTTTTTTGGAAGCTTGGCAACCACTTTCAATGAAGTGATTCTCGTCAGTCTCTGCTTGGGCTACTTCAATAGGACACCAACCATACCGATAGAACTTGAATTACATTATTGTGCCAAGTTCAAAGAGCAGCACAAACCGTGCTTGATTTTGAGTTCCAAATACATGTATCCATATAGGAGAAAACAGAGTGAAACCTAAACATGAAAACGGTTACTGCAAAGGAACGGTTTAACCTAGAAGAACGAAATTTGGTGAGCCAAGTGGGATTGGTGTACTGATCATTACCTGCCAGTATCATCAAGATTGGGTGAAAAAATGTTTGCTGAGATTTCAGGAAACCCGTAGCTTTTTTTAAGCTTTGCAACCCCTTTCAATGAAAGTGATTCTCGTCAGTCTCTGCTTGGGCTACTTCAATAGGACACCAACCATATCGATAGAACTTGGAACTACATTATTGTGCCAAGATTCAAAGAGCTAGCATAAACCGTGTTTGATTTAGAGTTCCAACTACATGTATCCATATAGGAGAAAACAGAGTGAATCCTAAACATGAAAACGGTTACTGCAAAGGAACGGTTGAACCTAGAAGAACGAAATTTGGTGAGCCAAGTGGGATTGGTGTACTGATCATTACCTTCCAGTATCATCAGATTGGGTGAAATAATATTTGCTGAGATTTCAGGATACTCGTAGCTTTTTGGAAGCTTGGCAACCCCTTCAGAAGTCATTCTCGTCAGTCTCTGCTTGGGGCTACTTCAATAGGACACCAACCATATCGATAGAACTTGGAACTACATTATTGTGCCAAGTTTCAAAGAGCTAGTACAAACCGTGCTTGATTTTGAGTTCCAAATACATGTATCCATATAGGAGAAAACAGAGTGAAACCTAAACATGAAAACGGTTACTGCAAACGAACTGTTTTATCTAGAAGAATGAAATTTGGTGAGCCAAGTGGGATTGGTGTCCTGATCATTTCCTGCAAGTATCATCAAGATTGGGTGAAAAAATGTTTGCTGAGATTTCAGGAAACTCGTAGTTTTTGGGAAGCTTTGGCAACCCCTTTCAATGAAAGTGATTCTCGTCAGTCTCTGCTTGGGGCTACTTCAATAGGACACAAACCATATGATAGAACTTGGAACTACATTATTGTGCCAAGTTTCAAAGAGCTAGCACAAACCGTGTTTGATTTAGAGTTCCAACTACATGTATCCATATAGGAGAAAACAGAATGAAACCTAAACATGAAAACGGTTACTGCAAAGGAACGGTTTAACCCAGAAGAACGAAATTTGTGAGCCAAGTGGGATTGGTGTACTGATCATTACCTGCCAGTATCATCAAGATTGGGTGAAAAAATGTTTGCTGAGATTTCTGGATACTCGTAGCTTTTGGAAGCTTGGCAACCCCTTTCAATGAAAGTGAATCTCGTCATTCTCTGCTTGGGGCTACTTCAATAGGACACCAACCCATATCGATAGAACTTGGAACTACATTATTGTGCCAAGTTTCCAAGAGCTAGCACAACCGTGCTTGATTTTGAGTTCCAACACATGTATCAATATAGGAGAAAACAGAGTGAACCTAAACTTGAAAACGGTTACTGCAAAGGAACGGTTAACCTAGAAGAACGAAATTTCGTGAGCCAAGTGGGATTGGTGTACTGATCATTACCTGCCAGTATCATCAAGATTGGGTGAAAAAATGTTTGCTGAGATTTCAGGAAACTCGTAGCTTTTTTTAAGCTTGGCAACCCTTTGAATGGAAGTGATTCTCGTCAGTCTCTGCTTGGGGCTACTTCAATAGGACACCAGCCATATCGATAGAACTTGGAACTACATTATTGTGCCAATTTCAAAGAGCTAGCACAAACCGTGTTTGATTTAGAGTTCAACTGCATGTATCCATATAGGAGAAAACAGAGTGAAACCTAAACATGAAAACGGTTACTGCAAAGGAAAGGTTTAACCTAGAAGAACGAAATTTGGTGAGCAATTGGGATTGGTGTACTGATCATTACCTGGCAGTATCATCAAGATTGGGTGAAAAAATGTTTGCTGAGTAATTCAGGAAACTCGTAGTTTTTTGGAAGCTTGGCAACCCCTTTCAATGAAAGTGATTCTCGTCAGTCCCTGCTTGGGGCTACTTCAATAGGACACTAACCATAGCGATAGTACTTGGAACTACATTATTGTGCCAAGTTTCAAAGAGCTAGCACAAACCGTGCTTGATTTTGACTTGCAAACACTGGTATCCATATAGGAGAAAACAGAGTGAAAGCTAAACATGAAAACGGTTACTGCAAATGAACAGTTTAATCCAGAAGAACGAAATTTGGTGAGCCAAGTGGGATTGGTGTACTGTTCATTACCTGCAAGTATCATCAAGATTGGATGAAAAAATGTTTGCTGAGTATTCAGGAAACTCGTAGTTTTTTGGAAGCTTGGCAACCCCTTCAATGAAAGTGATTCTCGTCAGTCCCTGCTTGGGGCGTACTCAATAGGACACCATCCATAGCGATAGAACTTGGAACTACATTATTGTGCCACGTTTGTAAGAGCTAGCACAAACCGTGTTTGATTTAGAGTTCCAACTACATGTATCCATATAGGAGAAAACAGAGTAAAACCTAAACATGAAAACGGTTACTGCAAAGGAACGTTTAACCTAGAAGAACGAAATTTGGTGAGCCAAGTGGGATTGGTGTACTGATCATTACCTGGCAGTATCATCAAGATTGGGTGAAAAATGTTTGCTGAGATTTCAGGATACTCGCAGCTTTTGGAAGCTTGGCAACGCCTTTCAATGAAAGTCATTCTCGTCAGTCTCTGCTTGGGGCTACTTCAATAGGACACCAACCATATCGATAGAACTTGGAACTACATTATTGTGCCAAGTTTCAAAGAGCTAGCACAAACCGTGCTTGATTTTGAGTTCCAAACACATGTATCAAAATAGGAGAAAACAGATGTGAAACCTAAACTTGAAAACGGTTACTGCAAAGGAACGGTTTAACCTAGAAGAACGAAATTTCGTGAGCCAAGTGGGATTGGTGTACTGATCATTATCTGCCAGTATCATCAAGATTGGGTGAAAAATTGTTTGCTGAGATTTCAGGAAACTCGTAGCTTTTTTAAGCTTGGCAACCCCTTTGAATGAAAGTGATTCTCGTCAGTCTCTGCTTGGGGCTACTTCAATAGGACACCAGCCATATCGATAGAACTTGGAACTACATATTGTGCCAATTTCAAAGAGCTAGCACAAACGTGTTTGATTTAGAGTTCAACTGCATGTATCCATATAGGAGAAAACAGAGTGAAACCTAAACATGAAAACGGTTACTGCAAAGGAAAGGTTTAACCTAGAAGAACGAAATTTGGTGAGCCAATTGGGATTGGTGTACTGATCATTACCTGGCAGTATCATCAAGATTGGGTGAAAAAATGTTTGCTGAGTATTCAGGAAACTCGTAGTTTTTTGGAAGCTTGGCAACCCCTTTCAATGAAAGTGATCTCGTCAGTCCCTGCTTGGGGCTACTTCAATAGGACACTAACCATAGCGATAGTACTTGGAACTACATTATTGTGCCAAGTTTCAAAGAGCTAGCACAAAACCGTGCTTGATTTTGACTTGCAAACACTGGTATTCATATAGGAGAAAACAGAGTGAAAGCTAAACATGAAAACGGTTACTGCAAATGAACAGTTAATCCAGAAGAACGAAATTTGGTGAGCAAGTGGGATTGGTGTACTTATCATTACCTGGCAAGTATCATCAAGATTTGGATGAAAAAATGTTTGCTGAGTATTCAGGAAACTCGTAGTTTTTTGGAAGCTTTGGCAACCCCTTTCAATGAAAGTGATTTCTCGTCAGTCCCTGCTTGGGGGCTACTTCAATAGGACACCATCCATAGCGATAGAACTTGGAACTACATTATTGTGCCACGTTTGTAAGAGCTAGCACAAACCGTGTTTGATTTTAGAGTTCCAACTACATGTATCCATATAGGAGAAAACAGAGTAAAACCTAAACATGAAAACGGTTACTGCAAAGGAACGGTGTAACCTAGAAGAACGAAATTGGTGAGCCAAGTGGGATTGGAGTACTGATCATTACCTGGCAGTATCATCAAGATTGGGTGAAATAATGTTTGCTGAGATTTCAGGAAACTCGTAGTTTTTTGGAAGCTTGGCAACCACTTTCAATGAAAGTGATTCTCGTCAGTCTCTGCTTGGGGCTACTTCAATAGGACACCAACATACCGATAGAACTTGGAATTACATTATTGTGCCAAGTTTCAAAGTGCTAGCACAAACCGTGCTTGATTTTGAGTTCCAAATACATGTATCCATATAGGAGAAAACAGAGTGAAACCCTAACATGAAAACGTTACTGCAAAGGAACGGTTTAACCTAGAAGAACGAATTTGGTGAGCCAAGTGGGATTGGTGTACTGATCATTACCTGCCAGTATCATCAAGATTGGGTGAAAAAATGTTGCTGAGATTTCAGGAAACCCGTAGCTTTTTTTAAGCTTGCAACCCCTTTCAATGAAAGTGATTCTCGTCAGTCTCTGCTTGGGGCTACTTCAATAGGACACCAACCATATCGATAGAACTTGGAACTACATTATTGTGCCAAGATTCAAAGAGCTAGCATAAACCGTGTTTGATTTAGAGTTCCAACTACATGTATCCATATAGGAGAAAACAGAGTGAATCCTAAACAATGAAAACGGTTACTGCAAAGGAATGGTTTAACCTAGAAGAACGAAATTTGGTGAGCCAATTTGGATTGGTTGTACTGATCATTACCTGCCAGTATCATCAAGATTGGGTGAAAAAATTTTTCCTGAGATTTCAGGAAACTCGTACTTTTTTGGAAGCGTGGCAACCCTTTCAATGAAAGTGATTCTCGTCAGTCTCTGCTTGGGGCTACTTCAATAGGACACCACCATATCGATAGAACTTGGAACTACATTATTGTGCCAAGTTTCAAAGAGCTAGCACAAACCGAGCTTGATTTTGAGTTTCCAAACACATGTATCCATATAGGAGAAAACAGAAGTGAAAGCTAAACATGAAAACGGTTACTGCAAAGGTAACGGTTGAACCTAGAAGAACGAAAATTTGGTGAGCCAAGTGGGATTGGTGTACTGATCATTACCTTCCAGTATCATCAAGATTGGTGTGAAAAATATTTGCTGAGATTTCAGGATACTCGTAGCTTTTTGGAAGCTTGGCAACCCCTTTCAATGAAAGTCATTCTCGTCAGTCTCTGCTTGGGCTACTTCAATAGGACACCAACCATATCGATAGAACTTGGAACTACATTATTGTGCCAAGTTTCAAAGAGCTAGTACAAACCGTGCTTGATTTTGAGTTCCAAATACATGTATCCATATAGGAGAAAACAGAGTGAAACCTAAACATGAAAACGGTTACTGCAAACGAACTGTTTTATCTAGAAGAATGAAATTTGTGAGCCAAGTGGGATTGGTGTCCTGATCATTTCCTGCAAGTATCATCAAGATTGGGTGAAAAATGTTTGCTGAGATTTCAGGAAACTCGTAGTTTTTGGGAAGCTTGGCAACCCCTTTCAATGAAAGTTGATTCTCGTCAGTCTCTGCTTGGGCTACTTCAATAGACACAAAACCATAGTGATAGAACTTGGAACTACATTATTGTGCCAAGTTTCAAAGAGCTAGCACAAACCGTGTTTGATTTAGAGTTCCAACTACATGTATCCATATAGGAGAAAACAGAATGAAACCTAAACATGAAAACGGTTACTGCAAAGGAACGGTTTAACCCAGAAGAACGAAATTTGGTGAGCCAAGTGGGATTGGTGTACTGATCATTACCTGCCAGTATCATCAAGATTGGGTGAAAAAATGTTTGCTGAGATTTCTGGATACTCGTAGCTTTTTGGAAGCTTGGCAACCCCTTTCAATGAAAGTGATTCTCGTCAGTCTCTGCTTGGGGCTACTTCAATAGACACCAACCATATCGATAGAACTTGGAACTACATTATTGTGCCAAGTTTCCAAGAGCCTAGCACAAACCGTGCTTGATTTTGAGTTCCAAACACATGTATCAATATAGGAGAAAACAGAGTGAAACCTAAACTTGAAAACGTTTACTGCAAGGAACGGTTTAACCTAGAAGAACGAAATTTCGTGAGCCAAGTGGGATTGGTGTACTGATCATTACCTGCCAGTATCATCAAGATTGGGTGAAAAAATGTTTGCTGAGATTTCAGGAAACTCGTAGCTTTTTTAAGCTTGGCAACCCCTTTGAATGAAAGTGATTCTCGTCAGTCTCTGCTTGGGCTACTTCAATAGGACACCAGCCATATCGATAGAACTTGGAACTACATTATTGTGCCAATTTCAAAGAGCTAGCACAAACCGTGTTGATTTAGAGTTCAACTGCATGTATCCATATAGGAGAAAACAGAGTTGAAACCTAAACATGAAAACGGTTACTGCAAAGGAAAGGTTTAACCTAGAAGAACGAAATTTGGTGAGCCAATTGGGATTGGTGTACTGATCATTACCTGGCAGTATCATCAAGATTGGGTGAAAAATGTTTGCTGAGTATTCAGGAAACTCGTAGTTTTTTTGGAAGCTTGCAACCCCTTTCAATGAAAGGTGATTCTCGTCAGTCCTGCTTGGGGCTACTTCAATAGGACACTAACCATAGCGATAGTACTTGGAACTACATTATTGTGCCAAGTTTCAAAGAGCTAGCACAACCGTGCTTGATTTTGACTTGCAAACACTGGTATCCATATAGGAGAAAACAGAGTGAAAGCTAAACATGAAAACGGTTACTGCAAATGAACAGTTTAATCCAGAAGAACGAAATTTGGTGAGCCAAGTGGGATTGGTGTACTGATCATTACCTGCAAGTATCATCAAGATTGGATGAAAAAATGTTTGCTGAGTATTCAGGAAACTCGTAGTTTTTTGGAAGATTGGCAACCCCTTTCAATGAAAGTGATTCTCGTCAGTCCCTGCTTGGGGCTACTTCAATAGGACACCATCCATAGCGATAGAACTTGGAACTACATTATTGTGCCACGTTTGTAAGAGCTAGCACAAACCGTGTTTGATTTAGAGTTCCAACTACATGTATCCATATAGGAGAAAACAGAGTAAAACCTAAACATGAAAACGGTTACTGCAAAGGAACGGTTTAACCTAGAAGAACGAAAATTTGGTGAGCCAAGTGGGATTGGAGTACTGATCATTACCTGGCAGTATCATCAAGATTGGGTGAAATAATGTTTGCTGAGATTTCAGGAAACTCGTAGTTTTTTGGAAGCTTGGCAACCCACTTTCAATGAAAGTGATTCTCGTCAGTCTCTGCTTGGGCTACTTCAATAGGACACCAACCATACCGATAGAACTTGGAATTACATTATTGTGCCAAGTTTCAAAGAGCTAGCACAAACCGTGCTTGATTTTGAGTTCCAAATACATGTATCCATATAGGAGAAAACAGAGTGAAACCTAAACATGAAAACGGTTACTGCAAAGAACGTTTAACCTAGAAGAACGAAATTTGGTGAGCCAAGTGGGATTGGTGTACTGATCATTACCTGCCAGTATCATCAAGATTGGGTGAAAAAATGTTTGCTGAGATTTCAGGAAACCCGTAGCTTTTTTTAAGCTTTGCAACCCCTTTCAATGAAAGTGATTCTCGTCAGTCTCTGCTTGGGGCTACTTCAATAGGACACCAACCATATCGATAGAACTTGGAACTACATTATTGTGCCAAGATTCAAAGAGCTAGCATAAACCGTGTTTGATTTAGAGTTCCAACTACATGTATCCATATAGGAGAAAACAGAGTGAATCCTAAACATGAAAACGGTTACTGCAAAGGAACGGTTTAACCTAGAAGAACGAAATTTGGTGAGCCAATTTGGATTGGTGTACTGATCATTACCTGCCAGTATCATCAAGATTGGGTGAAAAAATTTTTCCTGAGATTTCAGGAAACTCGTACTTTTTTGGAAGCTTGGCAACCCCTTTCAATGAAAGGTGATTCTCGTCAGTCTCTGCTTGGGGCTACTTCAATAGGACACCAACCATATCGATAGAACTTGGAACTACATTATTGTGCCAAGTTTCAAAGAGCTAGCACAAACCGTGCTTGATTTTGAGTTCCAAACACATGTATCCATATAGGAGAAAACAGAGTGAAAGCTAAACATGAAAACGGTTACTGCAAAGGAACGGTTGAACCTAGAAGAACGAAATTTGGTGAGCCAAGTGGGGATTGGTGTACTGATCATTACCTTCCAGTATCATCAAGATTGGGTGAAAAAAATATTTGCTGAGATTTCAGGATACTCGTAGCTTTTTGGAAGCTTGGCAACCCTTTCAATGAAAGTCATTCTCGTCAGTCTCTGCTTGGGGCTACTTCAATAGGACACCAACCATATCGATAGAACTTGGAACTACATTATTGTGCCAAGTTTCAAAGAGCTAGTACAAACCGTGCTTGATTTTGAGTTCCAAATACATGTATCCATATAGGAGAAAACAGAGTGAAACCTAAACATGAAAAACGGTTACTGCAAACGAACTGTTTTATCTAGAAGAATGAAATTTGGTGAGCCAAGTGGGATTGGTGTCCTGATCATTTCCTGCAAGTATCATCAAGATTGGGTGAAAAAATGTTTGCTGAGATTTCAGGAAACTCGTAGTTTTTGGGAAGCTTGGCAACCCCTTTCAATGAAAGTGATTCTCGTCAGTCTCTGCTTGGGGCTACTTCAATGGACACAAACCATAGTGATAGAACTTGGAACTACATTATTGTGCCAAGTTTCAAAGAGCTAGCACAAACCGTGTTTGATTTAGAGTTCCAACTACATGTATCCATATAAAAGAAAACAGAATGAAACCTAAACATGAAAACGGTTACTGCAAAGGAACGGTTTAACCCAGAAGAACGAAATTTGGTGAGCCAAGTGGGATTGGTGTACTGATCATTACCTGCCAGTATCATCAAGATTGGGTGAAAAAATGTTTGCTGAGATTTCTGGATACTCGTAGCTTTTTGGAAGCTTGGCAACCCCTTTCAATGAAGTGAATCTCGTCAGTCTCTGCTTGGGGCTACTTCAATAGGACACCAACCATATCGATAGAACTTGGAACTACATTATTGTGCCAAGTTTCCAAGAGCTAGCACAAACCGTGCTTGATTTTGAGTTCCAAACACATGTATCAATATAGGAGAAAAACAGAGTGAAACCTAAACTTGAAAACGGTTACTGCAAAGGAACGGTTTAACCTAGAAGAACGAAATTTCGTGAGCCAAGTGGGATTGGTGTACTGATCATTACCTGCCAGTATCATCAAGATTGGGTGAAAAAATGTTTGCTGAGATTTCAGGAAACTCGTAGCTTTTTTTAAGCTTGGCAACCCCTTTGAATGAAAGTGATTCTCGTCAGTCTCTGCTTGGGGCTACTTCAATAGGACACCAGCCATATCGATAGAACTTGGAACTACATTATTGTGCCAATTTCAAAGAGCTAGCACAAACCGTGTTTGATTTAGAGTTCAACTGCATGTATCCATATAGGAGAAAACAGAGTGAAACCTAAACATGAAAACGGTTACTGCAAAGGAAAGGTTTAACCTAGAAGAACGAAATTTGGTGAGCCAATTGGGATTGGTGTACTGATCATTACCTGGCAGTATCATCAAGATTGGGTGAAAAAATGTTTGCTGAGTATTCAGGAAACTCGTAGTTTTTTGGAAGCTTGGCAACCCCTTTCAATGAAAGTGATTCTCGTCAGTCCCTGCTTGGGGCTACTTCAATAGGACACTAACCATAGCGATAGTACTTGGAACTACATTATTGTGCCAAGTTTCAAAGAGCTAGCCACAAACCGTGCTTGATTTTGACTTGCAAACACTGGTATCCATATAGGAGAAAACAGAGTGAAAGCTAAACATGAAAACGGTTACTGCAAATGAACAGTTTAATCCAGAAGAACGAAATTTGGTGAGCCAAGTGGGATTGGTGTACTGATCATTACCTGCAAGTATCATCAAGATTGGATGAAAAAATGTTTGCTGAGTATTCAGGAAACTCGTAGTTTTTTGGAAGCTTGGCAACCCCTTTCAATGAAAGTGATTCTCGTCAGTCCCTGCTTGGGGCTACTTCAATAGGACACCATCCATAGCGATAGAACTTGGAACTACATTATTGTGCCACGTTTGTAAGAGCTAGCACAAACCGTGTTTGATTTAGAGTTCCAACTACATGTATCCATCTAGGAGAAAACAGAGTAAAACCTAAACATGAAAACGGTTACTGCAAAGGAACGGTTTAACCTAGAAGAACGAAATTTGGTGAGCCAAGTGGGATTGGTGTACTGATCATTACCTGGCAGTATCATCAAGATTGGGTGAAAAAATGTTTGCTGAGATTTCAGGATACTCGCAGCTTTTTGGAAGCTTGGCAACGCCTTTCAATGAAAGTCATTCTCGTCAGTCTCTGCTTGGGGCTACTTCAATAGGACACCAACCATATCGATAGAACTTGGAACTACATTATTGTGCCAAGTTTCAAAGAGCTAGCACAAACCGTGCTTGATTTTGAGTTCCAAACACATGTATCAATATAGGAGAAAACAGAGTGAAACCTAAACTTGAAAACGGTTACTGCAAAGGAACGGTTTAACCTAGAAGAACGAAATTTCGTGAGCCAAGTGGGATTGGTGTACTGATCATTATCTGCCAGTATCATCAAGATTGGGTGAAAAAATGTTTGCTGAGATTTCAGGAACTCGTAGCTTTTTTAAGCTTGGCAACCCCTTTGAATGAAAGTGATTCTCGTCAGTCTCTGCTTGGGGCTACTTCAATAGGACACCAGCCATATCGATAGAACTTGGAACTACATTATTGTGCCAATTTCAAAGAGCTAGCACAAACCGTGCTTGATTTGAGTTCCAAATACATGTATCCATATAGGAGAAAACAGAGTGAAACCTAAACATGAAAACGGTTACTGCAAAGGAACGGTTTAACCTAGAAGAACGAAATTTGGTGAGCCAAGTGGGATTGGTGTACTGATCATTACCTGCCAGTATCATCAAGATTGGGTGAAAAAATGTTTGCTGAGATTTCAGGAAACCCGTAGCTTTTTTTAAGCTTTGCAACCCCTTTCAATGAAAGTGATTCTCGTCAGTCTCTGCTTGGGGCTACTTCAATAGGACACCAACCATATCGATAGAACTTGGAACTACATTATTGTGCCAAGATTCAAAGAGCTAGCATAAACCGTGTTTGATTTAGAGTTCCAACTACATGTATCCATATAGGAGAAAACAGAGTGAATCCTAAACATGAAAACGGTTACTGCAAAGGAATGGTTTAACCTAGAAGAACGAAATTTGGTGAGCCAATTTGGATTGGTGTACTGATCATTACCTGCCAGTATCATCAAGATTGGGTGAAAAAAGTTTTCCTGAGATTTCAGGAAACTCGTACTTTTTTGGAAGCTTGGCAACCCTTTCAATGAAAGTGATTCTCGTCAGTCTCTGCTTGGGGCTACTTCAATAGGACACCAACCATATCGATAGAACTTGGAACTACATTATTGTGCCAAGTTTCAAAGAGCTAGCACAAAACCGAGCTTGATTTTTGAGTTCCAAACACATGTATCCATATAGGAGAAAACAGAGTGAAAGCTAAACATGAAACGGTTACTGCAAAGGAACGGTTGAACCTAGAAGAACGAAATTTGGTGAGCCAAGTGGGATTGGTGTACTGATCATTACCTTCCAGTATCATCAAGATTGGGTGAAAAAATATTTGCTGAGATTCAGGATACTCGTAGCTTTTTGGAAGCTTGGCAACCCCTTTCAATGAAAGTCATTCTCGTCAGTCTCTGCTTGGGGCTACTTCAATAGGACACCAACCATATCGAGAGAACTTGGAACTACATTATTGTGCCAAGTTTCAAAGAGCTAGTACAAACCGTGCTTGATTTTGAGTTCCAAATACATGTATCCATATAGGAGAAAACAGAGTGAAACCTAAACATGAAAACGGTTACTGCAAACGAACTGTTTTATCTAGAAGAATGAAATTTGGTGAGCCAAGTGGGATTGGTGTCCTGATCATTTCCTGCAAGTATCATCAAGATTGGGTGAAAAAAATGTTTGCTGAGTTTTCAGGAAACTCCGTAGTTTTTGGGAAGCTTGGCAACCCCTTTCAATGAAAGTGATTCTCGTCAGTCTCTGCTTGGGGCTACTTCAATAGGACACAAACCATAGTGATAGAACTTGGAACTACATTATTGTGCCAAGTTTCAAAGAGCTAGCACAAACCGTGTTTGATTTAGAGTTCCAACTACATGTATCCATATAGGAGAAAACAGAATGAAACCTAAACATGAAAACGGTTACTGCAAAGGAAAGGTTTAACCCAGAAGAACGAAATTTGGTGAGCCAAGTGGGATTGGTGTACTGATCATTACCTGCCAGTATCATCAAGATTGGGTGACAAATGTTTGGCTGAGATTTCTGGATACTCGTAGCTTTTTGGAAGCTTGGCAACCCCTTTCAATGAAAGTGATTCTCGTCAGTCTCTGCTTGGGGCTACTTCAATAGGACACCAACCATATCGATAGAACTTGGAACTACATTATTGTGCCAAGTTTCCAAGAGCTAGCACAAACCGTGCTTGATTTTGAGTTCCAAACACATGTATCAATATAGGAGAAAACAGAGTGAAACCTAAACTTGAAAACGGTTACTGCAAAGGAACGGTTTAACCTAGAAGAACGAAATTTCGTGAGCCAAGTGGGATTGGTGTACTGATCATTACCTGCCAGTATCATCAAGATTGGGTGAAAAAATGTTTGCTGAGATTTCAGGAAACTCGTAGCTTTTTTTAAGCTTGGCAACCCCTTTGAATGAAAGTGATTCTCGTCAGTCTCTGCTTGGGGCTACTTCAATAGGACACCAGCCATATCGATAGAACTTGGAACTACATTATTGTGCCAAATTCAAAGAGCTAGCACAAACCGTGTTTGATTTAGAGTTCAACTGCATGTATCCATATAGGAGAAAACAGAGTGAAACCTAAACATGAAAACGGTTACTGCAAAGGAAAGGTTTAACCTAGAAGAACGAAATTTGGTGAGCCAATTGGGATTGGTGTACTGATCATTACCTGGCAGTATCATCAAGATTGGGTGAAAAAATGTTTGCTGAGTATTCAGGAAACTCGTAGTTTTTTGGAAGCTTGGCACCCTTTCAATGAAAGTGATTCTCGTCAGTCCCTGCTTGGGGCTACTTCAATAGGACACTAACCATAGCGATAGTACTTGGAACTACATTATTGTGCCAAGTTTCAAAGAGCTAGCACAAACCGTGCTTGATTTTGACTTGCAAACACTGGTATCCATATAGGAGAAAACAGAGTGAAAGCTAAACATGAAAACGGTTACTGCAAATGAACAGTTTAATCCAGAAGAACGAAATTTGGTGAGCCAAGTGGGATTGGTGTACTGATCATTACCTGCAAGTATCATCAAGATTGGATGAAAAAATGTTTGCTGAGTATTCAGGAAACTCGTAGTTTTTTGGAAGATTGGCAACCCCTTTCAATGAAAGTGATTCTCGTCAGTCCTGCTTGGGGCTACTTCAATAGGACACCATCCATAGCGATAGAACTTGGAACTACATTATTGTGCCACGTTTGTAAGAGCTAGCACAAACCGTGTTTGATTTAGAGTTCCAACTACATGTATCCATATAGGAGAAAACAGAGTAAAACCTAAACATGAAAAACGGTTACTGCAAAGGAACGGTTTAACCTAGAAGAACGAAATTTGGTGAGCCAAGTGGGATTGGAGTACTGATCATTACCTGGCAGTATCATCAAGATTGGGTGAAATAATGTTTGCTGAGATTTCAGGAAACTCGTAGTTTTTTGGAAGCTTGGCAACCACTTTCAATGAAAGTGATTCTCGTCAGTCTCTGCTTGGGGCTACTTCAATAGGACACCAACCATACCGATAGAACTTGGAATTACATTATTGTGCCAAGTTTCAAAGAGCTAGCACAAACCGTGCTTGATTTTGAGTTCCAAATACATGTATCCATATAGGAGAAAACAGAGTGAAACCTAAACATGAAAACGGTTACTGCAAAGGAACGGTTTAACCTAGAAGAACGAAATTTGGTGAGCCAAGTGGGATTGGTGTACTGATCATTACATGCCAGTATCATCAAGATTGGGTGAAAAAATGTTTGCTGAGATTTCAGGAAACCCGTAGCTTTTTTTTAAGCTTTGCAACCCCTTTCAATGAAAGTGATTCTCGTCAGTCTCTGCTTGGGGCTACTTCAATAGGACACCAACCATATCGATAGAACTTGGAACTACATTATTGTGCAAGATTCAAAGAGCTAGCATAAACCGTGTTTGATTTAGAGTTCCAACTACATGTATCCATATAGGAGAAAACAGAGTGAATCCTAAACATGAAAACGGTTACTGCAAAGGAACGGTTTAACCTAGAAGAACGAAATTTGGTGAGCCAATTTGGATTGGTGTACTGATCATTACCTGCCAGTATCATCAAGATTGGGTGAAAAAATTTTTCCTGAGATTTCAGGAACTCGTACTTTTTTGGAAGCTTGGCAACCCCTTTCAATGAAAGTGATTCTCGTCAGTCTCTGCTTGGGGCTACTTCAATAGGACACCAACCATATCGATAGAACTTGGAACTACATTATTGTGCCAAGTTTCAAAGAGCTAGCACAAACCGTGCTTGATTTTGAGTTCCAAACACATGTATCCATATAGGAGAAAACAGAGTGAAAGCTAAACATGAAACGGTTACTGCAAAGGAACGGTTGAACCTAGAAGAACGAAATTTGGTGAGCCAAGTGGGATTGGTGTACTGATCATTACCTTCCAGTATCATCAAGATTGGGGAAAAAATATTTGCTGAGATTTCAGGATACTCGTAGCTTTTTGGAAGCTTGGCAACCCCTTTCAATGAAAGTCATTCTCGTCAGTCTCTGCTTGGGGCTACTTCAATAGGACACCAACCATATCGATAGAACTTGGAACTACATTATTGTGCCAAGTTTCAAAGAGCTAGTACAAACCGTGCTTGATTTTGAGTTCCAAATACATGTATCCATATAGGAGAAAACAGAGTGAAACCTAAACATGAAAACGGTTACTGCAAACGAACTGTTTTATCTAGAAGAATGAAATTTGGTGAGCCAAGTGGGATTGGTGTCCCTGATCATTTCCTGCAAGTATCATCAAGATTGGGTGAAAAAAATGTTTGCTGAGATTTCAGGAAACTCGTAGTTTTTGGGAAGCTTGGCAACCCCTTTCAATGAAAGTGATTCTCGTCAGTCTCTGCTTGGGGCTACTTCAATAGGACACAAACCATAGTGATAGAACTTGGAACTACATTATTGTGCCAAGTTTCAAAGAGCTAGCACAAACCGTGTTTGATTTAGAGTTCCAACTACATGTATCCATATAGGAGAAAAACAGAATGAAACCTAAACATGGAAACGGTTACTGCAAAGGAACGGTTTAACCCAGAAGAACGAAATTTGGTGAGCCAAGTGGGATTGGTGTACTGATCATTACCTGCCAGTATCATCAAGATTGGGTGAAAAAAATGTTTGCTGAGATTTCTGGATACTCGTAGCTTTTTGGAAGCTTGGCAACCCCTTTCAATGAAAGTGAATCTCGTCAGTCTCTGCTTGGGGCTACTTCAATAGGACACCAACCATATCGATAGAACTTGGAACTACATTATTGTGCCAAGTTTCCAAGAGCTAGCACAAACCGTGCTTGATTTTGAGTTCCAAACACATGTATCAATATAGGAGAAAACAGAGTGAAACCTAAACTTGAAAACGGTTACTGCAAAGGAACGGTTTAACCTAGAAGAACGAAATTCGTGAGCAAGTGGGATTGGTGTACTGATCATTACCTGCCAGTATCATCAAGATTGGGTGAAAAAATGTTTGCTGAGATTTCAGGAAACTCGTAGCTTTTTTTAAGCTTGGCAACCCCTTTGAATGAAAGTGATTCTCGTCAGTCTCTGCTTGGGGCTACTTCAATAGGACACCAGCCATATCGATAGAACTTGGAACTACATTATTGTGCCAATTTCAAAGAGCTAGCACAAACCGTGTTTGATTTAGAGTTCAACTGCATGTATCCATATAGGAGGAAAACAGAGTGAAACCTAAACATGAAAACGGTTACTGCAAAGGAAAGGTTTAACCTAGAAGAACGAAATTTGGTGAGCCAATTGGGATTGGTGTACTGATCATTACCTGGCAGTATCATCAAGATTGGGTGAAAAAATGTTTGCTGAGTATTCAGGGAAACTCGTAGTTTTTTGGAAGCTTGGCAACCCCTTTCAATGAAAGTGATTCTCGTCAGTCCCTGCTTGGGGCTACTTCAATAGGACACTAACCATAGCGATAGTACTTGGAACTACATTATTGTGCCAAGTTTCAAAGAGCTAGCACAAACCGTGCTTGATTTTGACTTGCAAACACTGGTATCCATATAGGAGAAAACAGAGTGAAAGCTAAACATGAAAACGGTTACTGCAAATGAACAGTTTAATCCAGAAGAACGAAATTTGGTGAGCCAAGTGGGATTGGTGTACTGATCATTACCTGCAAGTATCATCAAGATTGGATGAAAAATGTTTGCTGAGTATTCAGGAAACTCGTAGTTTTTGGAAGCTTGGCAACCCCTTTCAATGAAAGTGATTTCTCGTCAGTCCCTGCTTGGGGCTACTTCAATAGGACACATCCATAGCGATAGAACTTGGAACTACATTATTGTGCCACGTTTGTAAGAGCTAGCACAAACCGTGTTTGATTTAGAGTTCCAACTACATGTATCCATATAGGAGAAAACAGAGTAAAACCTAAACATGAAAACGGTTACTGCAAAGGAACGGTTTAACCTAGAAGAACGAAATTTGGTGAGCCCAAGTGGGATTGGTGTACTGATCATTACCTGGCAGTATCATCAAGATTGGGTGAAAAAATGTTTGCTGAGATTTCAGGATACTCGCAGCTTTTTGGAAGCTTGGCAACGCCTTTCAATGAAAGTCATTCTCGTCAGTCTCTGCTTGGGGCTACTTCAATAGGACACCAACCATATCGATAGAACTTGGAACTACATTATTGTGCCAAGTTTCAAAGAGCTAGCACAAACCGTGCTTGATTTTGAGTTCCAAACACATGTATCAATATAGGAGAAAACAGAGTGAAACCTAAACTTGAAAACGGTTACTGCAAAGGAACGGTTTAACCTAGAAGAACGAAATTTCGTGAGCCAAGTGGGATTGGTGTACTGATCATTATCTGCCAGTATCATCAAGATTGGGTGAAAAAAATGTTTGCTGAGATTTCAGAAACTCGTAGCTTTTTTTAAGCTTGGCAACCCCTTTGAATGAAAGTGATTCTCGTCAGTCTCTGGCTTGGGGCTACTTCAATAGGACACCAGCCATATCGATAGAACTTGAAACTACATTATTGTGCCAATTTCAAAGAGCTAGCACAAACCGTGTTTGATTTAGAGTTCAACTGCATGTATCCATATAGGAGAAAACAGAGTGAAACCTAAACATGAAAACGGTTACTGCAAGGAAAGGTTTAACCTAGAAGAACGAAATTTGGTGAGCAATTGGGATTGGTGTACTGATCATTACCTGGCAGTATCATCAAGATTGGGTGAAAAAATGTTTGCTGAGTATTCAGGAAACTCGTAGTTTTTTGGAAGCTTGGCAACCCCTTTCAATGAAAGTGATTCTCGTCAGTCCCTGCTTGGGGCTACTTCAATAGGACACTAACCATAGCGATAGTACTTGGAACTACATTATTGTGCCAAGTTTCAAAGAGCTAGCACAAACCGTGCTTGATTTTGACTTGCAAACACTGGTATTCATATAGGAGGAAAACAGAGTGAAAGCTAAACATGAAAACGGTTACTGCAAATGAACAGTTTAATCCAGAAGAACGAAATTTGGTGAGCCAAGTGGGATTGGTGTACTTATCATTACCTGCAAGTATCATCAAGATTGGATGAAAAAATGTTTGCTGAGTATTCAGGAAACTCTTAGTTTTTTGGAAGCTTGGCAACCCCTTTCAATGAAAGTGATTCTCGTCAGTCCCTGCTTGGGGCTACTTCAATAGGACACCATCCAATAGCGATAGAACTTGGAACTACATTATTGTGCCACGTTTGTAAGAGCTAGCACAAACCGTGTTTGATTTAGAGTTCCAACTACATGTATCCATATAGGAGAAAACAGAGTAAAACCTAAACATGAAAACGGTTACTGCAAAGGAACGGTTTAACCTAGAAGAACGAAATTTGGTGAGCCAAGTGGGATTGGTGTACTGATCCATTACCTGGCAGTATCATCAAGATTGGGTGAAAAAATGTTTGCTGAGATTTCAGGATACTCGCAGCTTTTTGGAAGCTTGGCAACGCCTTTCAATGAAAGTCATTCTCGTCAGTCTCTGCTTGGGGCTACTTCAATAGGACACCAACCATATCGATAGAACTTGGAACTACATTATTGTGCCAAAGTTTCAAAGAGCTAGCACAAACCGTGCTTGATTTTGAGTTCCAAATACATGTATCCATATAGGAAGAAACAGAGTGAAACCTAAACATGAAAACGGTTACTGTAAAGGAACGGTTTAACCTAGCAGAACGAATTTGGTGAGCCAAGAGGGATGGTGTACTGATCATTACCTGCCAGTATCATCAAGATTGGGTGAAAAAATATTTGCTGAGATTTCAGGAAACTCTTAGCTTTTTGGAAGCATGGCAACCCCTTTCAATGAAAGTGATTCTCGTCAGTCTCTGCTTGGGGCTACTTCAATAGGACACCAAACATAGCGATAGAACATGGAACTACATTATTGTGCCAAGTTTCAAAGAGCTAGCACAAACCGTGTTTGATTTTGAGTTCCAACTACATGTATACATATAGGAGATAACAGAGTGAAACCTAAACATGAAAACGGTTACTGCAAAGGAACGGTTTAACCTAGAAGAACGAAATTTGGTGAGCCAAGTGGGATTGGTGTACTGATCATTACCTGCCAGTATCATCAAGATTGGGTGAAAAATGTTTGCTGAGATTTCAGGATACTCGTAGCTTTTTGGAAGCTTGGCAACCCCTTTCAATGAAAGTGATTCTCGTCCGTCTCTGCTTGGGGCTTCTTCAATAGGACACAAACCATAGCGATAGAACTTGGAACTACATTATTGTGCACTTTTCAAAGAGCTAGCACAAACCGTGTTTGATTTAGAGTTCCAACTACATGTATCCATATAGGAGAAAACAGAGTGAAACCTAAACATGAAAACTGTTCCTGCAAAGGAACGGTTAACCTAGAAGAACGAAATTTGGTGAGCCAAGTGGGATTGGTGTACTGATCATTACCTGCCAGTATCATCAAGATTGGGTGAAAAAATGTTTGCTGAGATTTCAGGATACTCGTAGCTTTTTGGAAGCTTGGCAACCCTTTCAATGAAAGTCATTCTCGTCAGTCTCTTGCTTGGGCTACTTCAATATTACACCAACCATATCGATAGAACTTGGAACTACATTATTGTGCCAAGTTTCAAAGAGCTAGCACAAACCGTGCTTGATTTTGAGATGCAAACACTTGTATCCATATAGGAGAAAACAGAGTGAAAGCTAAACATGAAACGGTTACTGCAAATGAACAGTTTAATCTAGAAGAACGAAATTTGGTGAGCCAAGTGGGATTGGTGTACTGATCATTACCTGCAAGTATCATCAAGATTGGATTGAAAAAATGTTGCTGAGTTTTCAGGAAACTCGTAGTTTTTTGGAAGCTTGGCAACCCCTTTCAATGAAAGTGATTCTCGTCAGTCCTGCTTGGGGCTACTTCAATAGGACACCATCCATAGCGATAGAACTTGGAACTACATTATTGTGCCAAGTTTCAAAGAGCTAGCACAAACCATGTTTGATTCAGAGTTCCAACTACATGTATCCATATAGGAGAAAACAGAGTAAAACCTAAACATGAAAACGGTTACTGCAAAGGAACGGTTTAACCTAGAAGAACGAAATTTGGTGAGCCAAGTGGGATTGGTGTACTGATCATTACCTGCCAGTATCATCAAGATTGGGTGAAAAATGTTTGCTGAGATTTCAGGATACTCGTAGCTTTTTGGATGCTTGGCAAACCCTTTCAATGAAAGTTGATTCTCGTCAGTCTCTGCTTGGGGCTACTTCAATAGGACACCAACCATATCGATAGAACTTGGAACTACATTATTGTGCCAAGTTTCAAAGAGCTAGCACAAACTGTGATTGATTTTGAGTTCCAAATACATGTATCCATATAGGAGAAAACAGAGTGAAACCTAAAACATGAAAACGGTTTTCTGTAAAGGAACGGTTTTAACCTAGAAGAACGAAATTTGGTGAGCCAAGAGGGATTGGTGTACTGATCATTACCTGCCCGTATCATCAAGATTGGGTGAAAAAATATTTGCTGAGATTTCAGGAAACTCTTAGCTTTTTGGAAGCATGGCAACCCCTTTCAATGAAAGTGATTCTCGTCAGTCTCTGCTTGGGGGCTACTTCAGTAGGACACCAAACATAGCGATAGAACTTGGAACTACATTATTGTGCCAAGTTTCAAAGAGCTAGCACAAACCGTGTTTGATTTAGAGTTCCAACTACATGTATCCATATAGGAGAAAACAGAGTGAAACCTAAACATGAAAACGGGTTAATGCAAAGGAACGGTTTAACCTAGAAGAACGAAATTTGGTGAGCCAATTGGGATTGGTGTACTGATCATTACCTTCCAGTATCATCAAGATTGGGTGAAAAAATGTTTTGCTGAGATTTCAGGATACTCGTACTTTTTTGGAAGCTTGGCAACCCTTTCAATGAAAGTGATTCTCGTCAGTCTCTGCTTGGGGCTACTTCAATAGGACACCAACCATAGCGATAGAACCTGGAACTAATTATTTTGCCAAGTTTCAAAGAGCTAGCACAAACCGTGTTGGATTTTGAGTTTCCAACTACATGTATACATATAGGAGATAACAGAGTGAAACCTTAAACATGAAAACGGTTACTGCAAAGGAACGGTTTAACCTAGAAGAACGAAATTTGGTGAGCCAAGAGGGATTGGTGTACTGATCATTACCTGCCAGTATCATCAAGATTGGGTGAAAAAATGTTTGCTGAGATTTCAGGATACTCGTAGCTTTTTGGAAGCTTGGGCAACCCCTTTCAATGAAAGTGATTCTCGTCAGTCTCTGCTTGGGTCTACTTCAATAGGACACCAACTATATCGATAGAACTTGGAACTACATTATTGTGCCAAGTTTCAAAGAGCTAGCACAAACCGTGCTTGATTTTGAGTTCCAAATACATGTATCCATATAGGAGAAAACAGAGTGAAACCTAAACATGAAAACGGTTACTGCAAACGAACTGTTTTATCTAGAAGAATGAAATTTTGTGAGCCAAGTGGGATTGGTGTCCTGATCATTTCCTGCAAGTATCATCAAGATTGGGTGTGAAAAATGTTTGCTGAGATTTCAGGAAACTCGTAGTATTTTTTGGAAGCTTGGCAACCCCTTTCAATGAAAGTGATTCTCGTCAGTCTCTGCTTGGGGCTACTTCAATAGGACACCAACCATAGCGATAGAACTTGGAACTACATTATTGTGCCAAGTTTCAAAGAGCTAGCACAAACCGTGGTTGATTTAGAGTTCCAACTACATGTATCCATATAGGAGAAAACAGAGTGAAACCTAACATGAAAACGGTTACTGCAAAGGAACGGTTTAACCTAGAAGAACGAAATTTGGTGAGCAAGTGGGATTGGTGTACTGATCATTACCTGCCAGTATCATCAAGATTGGTTAAAAAATGTTTGCTGAGATTTCAGGAAACTCGTAGTTTTTTGGAAGCTTGGCAACCCCTTTCAATGAAAGTGATTCTCGTCAGTCTCTGCTTGGGGCTACTTCAATAGGACACCAACCATAGCGATAGAACTTGGAACTACATTATTGTGCCAAGTTTCAAAGAGCTAGCACAAACCGTGCTTGATTTTGAGTTCCAAATACATGTATCCATATAGGAGAAAACAGAGTGAAACCTAAACATGAAAACGGTTAATGCAAAGGAACGGTTTAACATAGAAGAACGAAATTTGGTGAGCCAAGTGGGATTGGTGTACTGATCATTACCTGCCAGTATCATCAAGATTGGGTGAAAAAATGTTTGCTGAGATTTCAGGAAACTCGTAGTTTTTGGGAAGCTTGGCAACCCCTTTCAATGAAAGTGATTCTCGTCAGTCTCTGCTTGGGGCTACTTCAATAGGACACCAACCATATCGATAGAACTTGGAACTACATTATTGTGCCAAGTTTCAAAGAGCTAGCACAAACCGTGCTTGATTTTGAGTTCCAAATACATGTATCCATATAGGAGAAAACAGAGTGAAACCTAAACATGAAAACGGTTTCTGTAAAGGAACGGTTTAACCTAGAAGAACGAAATTTGGTGAGCCAAGAGGGATTGGTGTACTGATCATTACCTGCCCGTATCATCAAGATTGGGTGAAAAAATATTTGCTGAGATTTCAGGAAACGCTTAGCTTTTTGGAAGCATGGCAACCCCTTTCAATGAAAGTGATTCTCGTCAGTCTCTGCTTGGGGCTACTTCAATAGGACACCAAACATAGCGATAGAACTTGGAACTACATTATTGTGCCAAGTTTCAAAGAGCTAGCACAAACCGTGTTTGATTTAGAGTTCCAACTACATGTATCCATATAGGAGAAAACAGAGTGAAACCTAAACATGAAAACGGTTAATGCAAAGGAACGGTTTAACCTAGAAGAACGAAATTTGGTGAGCCAATTGGGATTGGTGTACTGATCATTACCTTCCAGTATCATCAAGATTGGGTGAAAAAATGTTTGCTGAGATTTCAGGATACTCGTACTTTTTTGGAAGCTTGGCAACCCCTTTCAATGAAAGTGATTCTCGTCAGTCTCTGCTTGGGGCTACTTCAATAGGACACCAACCATAGCGATAGAACCTGGAACTACATTATTTTGCCAAGTTTCAAAGAGCTAGCACAAACCGTGTTGGATTTTGAGTTCCAACTACATGTATACATATAGGAGATAACAGAGTGAAACCTAAACATGAAAACGGTTACTGCAAAGGAACGGTTTAACCTAGAAGAACGAAATTTGGTGAGCCAAGTGGGATTGGTGTACTGATCATTACCTGCCAGTATCATCAAGATTGGGTGAAAAAATGTTTGCTGAGATTTCAGGATACTCGTAGCTTTTTGGAAGCTTGGCAACCCCTTTCAATGAAAGTGATTCTCGTCAGTCTCTGCTTGGGTCTACTTCAATAGGACACCAACTATATCGATAGAACTTGGAACTACATTATTGTGCCAAGTTTCAAAGAGCTAGCACAAACCGTGCTTGATTTTGAGTTCCAAATACATGTATCCATATAGGAGAAAACAGAGTGAAACCTAAACATGAAAACGGTTACTGCAAACGAACTGTTTTATCTAGAAGAATGAAATTTGGTGAGCCAAGTGGGATTGGTGTCCTGATCATTTCCTGCAAGTATCATCAAGATTGGGTGAAAAAATGTTTGCTGAGATTTCAGGAAACTCGTAGTTTTTGGGAAGCTTGGCAACCCCTTTCAATGAAAGTGATTCTCGTCAGTCTCTGCTTGGGGCTACTTCAATAGGACACCAACCATAGCGATAGAACTTGGAACTACATTATTGTGCCACGTTTGTAAGAGCTAGCACAAACCGTGTTTGATTTAGAGTTCCAACTACATGTATCCATATAGGAGAAAACAGAGTGAAACCTAAACATGGAAAACGGTTACTGCAAAGGAACGGTTTAACCTAGAAGAACGAAATTTGGTGAGCCAAGTGGGATTGGTGTACTGATCATTACCTGCCAGTATCATCAAGATTGGGTGAAAAAATGTTTGCTGAGATTTCAGGAAACTCGTAGTTTTTGGGAAGCTTGGCAACCCCTTTCAATGAAAGTGATTCTCGTCAGTCTCTGCTTGGGGCTACTTCAATAGGACACCAACCATATCGATAGAACTTGGAACTACATTATTGTGCCAAGTTCCAAAGAGCTAGCACAAACCGTGCTTGATTTTGAGTTCCAAATACATGTATCCATATAGGAGAAAACAGAGTGAAACCTAAACATGAAAACGGTTTCTGTAAAGGAACGGTTTAACCTAGAAGAACGAAATTTGGTGAGCCAAGAGGGATTGGTGTACTGATCATTACCTGCCCGTATCATCAAGATTGGGTGAAAAAATATTTGCTGAGATTTCAGGAAACTCTTAGCTTTTTGGAAGCATGGCAACCCCTTTCAATGAAAGTGATTCTCGTCAGTCTCTGCTTGGGGCTACTTCAATAGGACACCAAACATAGCGATAGAACTTGGAACTACATTATTGTGCCAAGTTTCAAAGAGCTAGCACAACCGTGTTTGATTTAGAGTTCCAACTACATGTATCCATATAGGAGAAAACAGAGTGAAACCTAAACATGAAAACGGTTAATGCAAAGGAACGGTTTAACCTAGAAGAACGAAATTTGGTGAGCCAATTGGGATTGGTGTACTGATCATTACCTTCCAGTATCATCAAGATTGGGTGAAAAAATGTTTGCTGAGATTTCAGGATACTCGTACTTTTTTGGAAGCTTGGCAACCCCTTTCAATGAAAGTGATTCTCGTCAGGTCTCTGCTTGGGGCTACTTCAATAGGACACCAACCATAGCGATAGAACCTGGAACTACATTATTTTGCCAAGTTTCAAAGAGCTAGCACAAACCGTGTTGGATTTTGAGTTCCAACTACATGTATACATATAGGAGATAACAGAGTGAAACCTAAACATGAAAACGGTTACTGCAAAGGAACGGTTTAACCTAGAAGAACGAAATTTGGTGAGCCAAGTGGGATTGGTGTACTGATCATTACCTGCCAGTATCATCAAGATTGGGTGAAAAAATGTTTGCTGAGATTTCAGGATACTCGTAGCTTTTTGGAAGCTTGGCAACCCCTTTCAATGAAAGTGATTCTCGTCAGTCTCTGCTTGGGTCTACTTCAATAGGACACCAACTATATCGATAGAACTTGGAACTACATTATTGTGCCAAGTTTCAAAGAGCTAGCACAAACCGTGCTTGATTTTGAGTTCCAAATACATGTATCCATATAGGAGAAAACAGAGTGAAACCTAAACATGAAAACGGTTACTGCAAACGAACTGTTTTATCTAGAAGAATGAAATTTGGTGAGCCAAGTGGGATTGGTGTCCTGATCATTTCCTGCAAGTATCATCAAGATTGGGTGAAAAAATGTTTGCTGAGATTTCAGGAAACTCGTAGTTTTTGGGAAGCTTGGCAACCCCTTTCAATGAAAGTGATTCTCGTCAGTCTCTGCTTGGGGCTACTTCAATAGGACACCAACCATAGCGATAGAACTTGGAACTACATTATTGTGCCAAGTTCCAAAGAGCTAGCACAAACCGTGTTTGATTTAGACTTCCAACTACATGTATCCATATAGGAGAAAACAGAGTGAAACCTAAACATGAAAACGGTTACTGCAAAGGAACGGTTTAACCTAGAAGAAAGAAATTTGGTGAGCCAATTGGGATTGGTGTACTGATCATTACCTGGCAGTATCATCAAGATTGGGTGAAAAAATGTTTGCTGAGATTTCAGGAAACTCGTAGTTTTTTGGAAGCTTGGCAACCCCTTTCAATGAAAGTGATTCTCGTCAGTCTCTGCTTGGGGTACTTCAATAGGACACCCAACCATACCGATAGAACTTGGAATTACATTATTGTTCCAAGTTTCAAAGAGCTACCACAAACCGTGCTTGATTTTGAGTTCCAAATACATGTATCCATATAGGAGAAAACAGAGTGAAACCTAAACATGAAAACGGTTACTGCAAAGGAACGGTTTAACCTAGAAGAACGAAATTTGGTGAGCCAAGTGGGATTGGTTTACTGATCATTACCTGCCAGTATCATCAAGATTGGGTGAAAAAATGTTTGCTGAGATTTCAGGAAACCCGTAGCTTTATTTAAGCTTTGCAACCCCTTTCAATGAAAGTGATTCTCGTCAGTCTCTGCTTGGGGCTACTTCAATAGGACACCAACCATATCGATAGAACTTGGAACTACATTATTGTGCCAAGATTCAAAGAGCTAGCAGAAACCGTGTTTGATTTAGAGTTCCAACTACATGTATCCATATAGGAGAAAACAGAGTGAATCCTAAACATGAAAACGGTTACTGCAAAGGAACGGTTTAACCTAGAAGAACGAAATTTGGTGAGCCAATTGGGATTGGTGTACTGATCATTACCTGCCAGTATCATCAAGATTGGGTGAAAAAATGTTTCCTGAGATTTCAGGAAACTCGTAGTTTTTTGGAAGCTTGGCAACCCCTTTCAATGAAAGTGATTCTCGTCAGTCTCTGCTTGGGGCTACTTCAATAGGACACCAACCATAGCGATAGAACCTGGAACTACATTATTGTGTCAAGTTTCAAAGAGCTAGCACAAACCGTGCTTGATTTTGAGTTCCAACTACATGTATCCATATAGGAGAAAACAGAGTGAAAGCTAAACATGAAAACGGTTACTGCAAACGAACGGTTTAATCCTAGAAGAATGAAATTTGGTGAGCCAAGTGGGATTGGTGTCCTGATCATTTCCTGCAAGTATCATCAAGATTGGGTGAAAAAATGTTTGCTGACATTTCAGGAAACTCGTAGTTTTTTGGAAGCTTGGCAAACCCTTTCAATGAAAGTGATTCTCGTCAGTCTCTGCTTGGGGCTACTTCAATAGGACACAAACCATAGCGATAGAACTTGGAACTACATTATTGTGCCAAGTTTTCAAAGAGCTAGCCCAAACCGTGTTTGATTTAGAGTTCCAACAACATGTATCCATATAGGAGAAAACAGAGTGAAACCTAAACATGAAAACGGTTAATGCAAAGGAACGGTTTAACCTAGAAGAACGAAATTTGGTGAGCCAAGTGGGATTGGTGTACTGATCATTACCTGCCAGTATCATCAAGATTGGGTGAAAAAATGTTTGCTGAGATTTCAGGAAACTCGTAGTTTTTGGGAAGCTTGGCAACCCCTTTCAATGAAAGTGATTCTCGTCAGTCTCTGCTTGGGGCTACTTCAATAGGACACCAACCATATCGATAGAACTTGGAACTACATTATTGTGCCAAGTTCCAAAGAGCTAGCACAAACCGTGCTTGATTTTGAGTTCCAAATACATGTATCCATATAGGACAAAACAGAGTGAAAGCTAAACATGAAAGCGGTTACTGCAAACGAACGGTTTAATCTAGAAGAACGACATTTGGTGAGCCAAGTGGGATTGGTGTCCTGATCATTACCTGCAAGTATCATCAAGATTGGATGAAAAAATGTTTGCTGAGTTTTCAGGAAACTCGTAGTTTTTTGGAAGCTCGGCAACCCCTTTCAATGAAAGTGATTCTCGTCAGTCCCTGATTGGGGCTACTTCAATAGGACACAAACCATAGCGATAGAACTTGGAACTACATTATTGTGCCAAGTTTCAAAGAGCTAGCACAAACCGTGTTTGATTTAGACTTCCAACTACATGTATCCATATAGGAGAAAACAGAGTGAAACCTAAACATGAAAACGGTTACTGCAAAGGAACGGTGTAACCTAGAAGAACGAAATTTGGTGAGCCAAGTGGGATTGGAGTACTGATCATTACCTGGCAGTATCATCAAGATTGGGTGAAAAAATGTTTGCTGAGATTTCAGGAAACTCGTAGTTTTTTGGAAGCTTGGCAACCCCTTTCAATGAAAGTGATTCTCGTCAGTCTCTGCTTGGGGTACTTCAATAGGACACCAACCATACCGATAGAACTTGGAATTACATCATTGTTCCAAGTTTCAAACAGCTAGCACAAACCGTGCTTGATTTTGAGTTCCAAATACATGTATCCATATAGGAGAAAACAGAGTGAAACCTAAACATGAAAACGGTTACTGCAAAGGAACGGTTTAACCTAGAAGAACGAAATTTTGTGAGCCAAGTGGGATTGGTGTACTGATCATTACCTGCCAGTATCATCAAGATTGGGTGAAAAAATGTTTGCTGAGATTTCAGGAAACCCGTAGCTTTATTTAAGCTTTGCAACCCCTTTCAATGAAAGTGATTCTCGTCAGTCTCTGCTTGGGGCTACTTCAATAGGACACCAACCATAGCGATAGAACCTGGAACTACATTATTTTGTCAAGTTTCAAAGAGCTAGCACAAACCGTGCTTGATTTTGAGTTCCAACTACATGTATCCATATAGGAGAAAACAGAGTGAAAGCTAAACATGAAAACGGTTACTGCAAACGAACGGTTTAATCTAGAAGAATGAAATTTGGTGAGCCAAGTGGGATTGGTGTCCTGATCATTTCCTGCAAGTATCATCAAGATTGGGTGAAAAAATGTTTCCTGACATTTCAGGAAACTCGTAGTTTTTTGGAAGCTTGGCAAACCCTTTCAATGAAAGTGATTCTCGTCAGTCTCTGCTTGGGGCTACTTCAATAGGGACACAAACCATAGCGGATAGAACTTGGAACTACATTATTGTGCCAAGTTTCAAAGAGCTAGCCCAAACCGTGTTTGATTTAGAGCTCCAACTACATGTATCCATATAGGAGAAAACAGAGTGAAACCTAAACATGAAAACGGTTACTGCAAAGGAACGGTTTAACCTAGAAGAACGAAATTTGGTGAGCCAAGTGGGATTGGTGTACTGATCATTACCTGCCAGTATCATCAAGATTGGGTGAAAAAATGTTTGCTGAGATTTCAGGAAACTCGTAGTTTTTTGGAAGCTTGGCAACCCCTTTCAATGAAAGTGATTCTCGTCAGTCTCTGCTTGGGGCTACTTCAATAGGACACCAAACATATCGATAGAACTTGGAACTACATTATTGTGCCAAGTTTCAAAGAGCTAGCAGAAACCGTGCTTGATTTTGAGTTCCAAACTCATGTATCCATATAGGAGAAAACAGAGTGAAAGCTAAACATGAAAACGGTTACTGCAATCGAACGGTTTAATCTAGAAGAACGAAATTTGGTGAGCCAAGTGGGATTGGTGTACTGATCATTACCTGCAAGTATCATCAAGATTGGATGAAAAAATGTTTGCTGAGTTTTCAGGAAACTCGTAGTTTTTTGGAATCTTGGCAACCCCTTTCAATGAAAGTGATTCTCGTCAGTCCCTGCTTGGGGCTACTTCAATAGGACACAAACCATAGCGATAGAACTTGGAACTACATTATTGTGCCAAGTTTCAAAGAGCTAGCACAAACCGTGTTTGATTTAGAGTTCCAACTACATGTATCCATATAGGAGAAAACAGAGTGAAACCTAAACATGAAAACGGTTACTGCAAAGGAACGGTTTAACCTAGAAGAACGACATTTGGTGAGCCAAGTGGGATTGGTGTACTGATCATTACCTGCCAGTATCATCAAGATTGGGTGAAAAAATGTTTGCTGAGATTTCAGGAAACTCGTAGCTTTTTGGAAGCTTGGCAACCCCTTTCAATGAAAGTGATTCTCGTCAGTCTCTGCTTGGGGCTACTTCAATAGGACACCAACCATAGCGATAGAATTTGGAACTACATTATTGTGCCATGTTTCAAAGAGCTAGCACAAACTGTGTTTGATTTAGAGTTCCAACTACATGTATCCATATAAGAGAAAACAGAGTGAAACCTAAACATGAAAACGGTTACTGCAAACGAACGGTTTAACCTAGAAGAACGAAATTTGGTGAGCCAAGTGGGATTGGTGTACTGATCATTACCTGCCAGTATCATCAAGGTTGGGTGAAAAAATGTTTGCTGAGATTTCAGGAAACTCGTAGTTTTTTGGAAGCGTGGCAACCCCTTTCAATGAAAGTGATTCTCGTCAGTCTCTGCTTGGGGCTACTTCAATAAGACACCAACCATATCGATAGAACTTGGAACTACATTATTGTGCCAAGTTTCAAAGAGCTAGCACAAACCGTGTTTGATTTAGAGTTCCAACTACATGTATCCATATAGGAGAAAACAGAGTGAAACCTAAACATGAAAACGGTTACTGCAAAGGAACGGTTTAACCTAGAAGAACGAAATTTGGTGAGCCAAGTGGGATTGGTGTACTGATCATTACCTGCCAGTATCATCAAGATTGGGTGAAAAAATGTTTGCTGAGATTTCAGGATGCTCGTAGCTTTTTGGAAGCTTGGCAACCCCTTTCAATGAAAGTGATTCTCGTCAGTCTCTGCTTGGGGCTACTTCAATAGGACACCAACAATATCGATAGAACTTGGAACTACATTATTGTGCCAAGTTTCAAAGAGCTAGCACAAACCTTGCTTGATTTTGAGTTCCAAATACATGTATCCATATAGGAGAAAACAGAGTGAAACCTAAACATGAAAACTGTTACTGTAAAGGAACGGTTTAACCTAGAAGAACGAAATTTGGTGAGCCAAGAGGGATTGGTGTACTGATCATTACCTGCCAGTATCATCAAGATTGGGTGAAAAAATGTTTGCTGAGATTTCAGGAAACTCTTAGCTTTGTTCAAGCTTGGCAACCCCTTTCAATGAAAGTGATACTCGTCAGTCTCTGCTTGGGGCTACTTCAATAGGACACTAACCATAGCGATAGAACTTGGAACTACATTATTGTGCCAAGTTTTAAAGAGCTAGCACAAACCGTGTTTGATTTAGAGTTCCAACTACATGTATCCATATAGGAGAAAACAGAGTGAAACCTAAACATGAAAACGGTTTCTGTAAAGGAACGGTTTAACCTAGAAGAACGAAATTTGGTGAGCCAAGAGGGATTGGTGTACTGATCATTACCTGCCCGTATCATCAAGATTGGGTGAAAAAATATTTGCTGAGATTTCAGGAAACTCTTAGCTTTTTGGAAGCATGGCAACCCCTTTCAATGAAAGTGATTCTCGTCAGTCTCTGCTTGGGGCTACTTCAGTAGGACACCAAACATAGCGATAGAACTTGGAACTACATTATTGTGCCAAGTTTCAAAGAGCTAGCACAAACCGTGTTTGATTTAGAGTTCCAACTACATGTATCCATATAGGAGAAAACAGAGTGAAACCTAAACATGAAAACGGTTAATGCAAAGGAACGGTTTAACCTAGAAGAACGAAATTTGGTGAGCCAATTGGGATTGGTGTACTGATCATTACCTTCCAGTATCATCAAGATTGGGTGAAAAAATGTTTGCTGAGATTTCAGGATACTCGTACTTTTTTGGAAGCTTGGCAACCCCTTTCAATGAAAGTGATTCTCGTCAGTCTCTGCTTGGGGCTACTTCAATAGGACACCAACCATAGCGATAGAACCTGGAACTACATTATTTTGCCAAGTTTCAAAGAGCTAGCACAAACCGTGTTGGATTTTGAGTTCCAACTACATGTATACATATAGGAGATAACAGAGTGAAACCTAAACATGAAAACGGTTACTGCAAAGGAACGGTTTAACCTAGAAGAACGAAATTTGGTGAGCCAAGAGGGATTGGTGTACTGATCATTACCTGCCAGTATCATCAAGATTGGGTGAAAAAATGTTTGCTGAGATTTCAGGATACTCGTAGCTTTTTGGAAGCTTGGCAACCCCTTTCAATGAAAGTGATTCTCGTCAGTCTCTGCTTGGGTCTACTTCAATAGGACACCAACTATATCGATAGAACTTGGAACTACATTATTGTGCCAAGTTTCAAAGAGCTAGCACAAACCGTGCTTGATTTTGAGTTCCAAATACATGTATCCATATAGGAGAAAACAGAGTGAAACCTAAACATGAAAACGGTTACTGCAAACGAACTGTTTTATCTAGAAGAATGAAATTTGGTGAGCCAAGTGGGATTGGTGTCCTGATCATTTCCTGCAAGTATCATCAAGATTGGGTGAAAAAATGTTTGCTGAGATTTCAGGAAACTCGTAGTTTTTGGGAAGCTTGGCAACCCCTTTCAATGAAAGTGATTCTCGTCAGTCTCTGCTTGGGGCTACTTCAATAGGACACCAACCATAGCGATAGAACTTGGAACTACATTATTGTGCCAAGTTTCAAAGAGCTAGCACAAACCGTGTTTGATTTAGAGTTCCAACTACATGTATCCATATAGGAGAAAACAGAGTGAAACCTAAACATGAAAACGGTTACTGCAAAGGAACGGTTTAACCTAGAAGAACGAAATTTGGTGAGCCAAGTGGGATTGGTGTACTGATCATTACCTGCCAGTATCATCAAGATTGGGTTAAAAAATGTTTGCTGAGATTTCAGGAAACTCGTAGTTTTTTGGAAGCTTGGCAACCCCTTTCAATGAAAGTGATTCTCGTCAGTCTCTGCTTGGGGCTACTTCAATAGGACACCAACCATAGCGATAGAACTTGGAACTACATTATTGTGCCAAGTTTCAAAGAGCTAGCACAAACCGTGCTTGATTTTGAGTTCCAAATACATGTATCCATATAGGAGAAAACAGAGTGAAACCTAAACATGAAAACGGTTAATGCAAAGGAACGGTTTAACCTAGAAGAACGAAATTTGGTGAGCCAAGTGGGATTGGTGTACTGATCATTACCTGCCAGTATCATCAAGATTGGGTGAAAAAATGTTTGCTGAGATTTCAGGAAACTCGTAGTTTTTGGGAAGCTTGGCAACCCCTTTCAATGAAAGTGATTCTCGTCAGTCTCTGCTTGGGGCTACTTCAATAGGACACCAACCATATCGATAGAACTTGGAACTACATTATTGTGCCAAGTTCCAAAGAGCTAGCACAAACCGTGCTTGATTTTGAGTTCCAAATACATGTATCCATATAGGACAAAACAGAGTGAAAGCTAAACATGAAAACGGTTACTGCAAACGAACGGTTTAATCTAGAAGAACGACATTTGGTGAGCCAAGTGGGATTGGTGTACTGATCATTACCTGCAAGTATCATCAAGATTGGATCAAAAAATGTTTGCTGAGTTTTCAGGAAACTCGTAGTTTTTTGGAAGCTTGGCAACCCCTTTCAATGAAAATGATTCTCGTCAGTCCCTGCTTGGGGCTACTTCAATAGGACACTAACCATAGCGATAGTACTTGGAACTACATTATTGTGCCAAGTTTCAAAGAGCTAGCACAAACCGAGTTTGATTTAGAGTTCAAACTACATGTATCCATATAGGAGAAAACAGAGTGAAACCTAAACGTGAAAACGGTTACTGCAAAGGAACGGTTTAACCTAGAAGAACGAAATTTGGTGAGCCAAGTGGGATTGGTGTACTTATCATTACCTGCCAGTATCATCAAGATTGGGTGAAAAAATGTTTGCTGAGATTTCAGGAAACTCGTAGTTTTTTGGAAGCTAGGCAACCCCTTTCAATGAAAGTGATTCTCGTCAGTCTCTGCTTGGGGCTACTTCAATATTACACCAACCATATCGATAGAACTTGGAACTACATTATTGTGCCAAGTTTCAAAGAGCTAGCACAAACCGTGCTTGATTTTGAGATGCAAACACTTGTATCCATATAGGAGAAAACAGAGTGAAAGCTAAACATGAAAACGGTTACTGCAAATGAACAGTTTAATCTAGAAGAACGCAATTTGGTGAGCCAAGTGGGATTGGTGTACTGATCATTACCTGCCAGTATCATCAAGATTGGGTGAAAAAATGTTTGCTGAGATTTCAGGATACTCGTAGCTTTTTGGAAGCTTGGCAAACCCTTTCAATGAAAGTGATTCTCGTCAGTCTCTGCTTGGGGCTACTTCAATAGGACACCAACCATATCGATAGAACTTGGAACTACATTATTGTGCCAAGTTTCAAAGAGCTAGCACAAACCGTGCTTGATTTTGAGTTCCAAATACATGTATCCATATAGGAGAAAACAGAGTGAAACCTAAACATGAAAACGGTTTCTGTAAAGGAACGGTTTAACCTAGAAGAACGAAATTTGGTGAGCCAAGAGGGATTGGTGTACTGATCATTACCTGCCCGTATCATCAAGATTGGGTGAAAAAATATTTGCTGAGATTTCAGGAAACTCTTAGCTTTTTGGAAGCATGGCAACCCCTTTCAATCAAAGTGATTCTCGTCAGTCTCTGCTTGGGGCTACTTCAATAGGACACCAAACATAGCGATAGAACTTGGAACTACATTATTGTGCCAAGTTTCAAAGAGCTAGCACAAACCGTGTTTGATTTAGAGTTCCAACTACATGTATCCATATAGGAGAAAACAGAGTGAAACCTAAACATGAAAACGGTTAATGCAAAGGAACGGTTTAACCTAGAAGAACGAAATTTGGTGAGCCAATTGGGATTGGTGTACTGATCATTACCTTCCAGTATCATCAAGATTGGGTGAAAAAATGTTTGCTGAGATTTCAGGATACTCGTACTTTTTTGGAAGCTTGGCAACCCCTTTCAATGAAAGTGATTCTCGTCAGTCTCTGCTTGGGGCTACTTCAATAGGACACCAACCATAGCGATAGAACCTGGAACTACATTATTTTGCCAAGTTTCAAAGAGCTAGCACAAACCGTGTTGGATTTTGAGTTCCAACTACATGTATACATATAGGAGATAACAGAGTGAAACCTAAACATGAAAACGGTTACTGCAAAGGAACGGTTTAACCTAGAAGAACGAAATTTGGTGAGCCAAGTGGGATTGGTGTACTGATCATTACCTGCCAGTATCATCAAGATTGGGTGAAAAAATGTTTGCTGAGATTTCAGGATACTCGTAGCTTTTTGGAAGCTTGGCAACCCCTTTCAATGAAAGTGATTCTCGTCAGTCTCTGCTTGGGTCTACTTCAATAGGACACCAACTATATCGATAGAACTTGGAACTACATTATTGTGCCAAGTTCCAAAGAGCTAGCACAAACCGTGCTTGATTTTGAGTTCCAAATACATGTATCCATATAGGAGAAAACAGAGTGAAACCTAAACATGAAAACGGTTACTGCAAACGAACTGTTTTATCTAGAAGAATGAAATTTGGTGAGCCAAGTGGGATTGGTGTCCTGATCATTTCCTGCAAGTATCATCAAGATTGGGTGAAAAAATGTTTGCTGAGATTTCAGGAAACTCGTAGTTTTTGGGAAGCTTGGCAACCCCTTTCAATGAAAGTGATTCTCGTCAGTCTCTGCTTGGGGCTACTTCAATAGGACACCAACCATAGCGATAGAACTTGGAACTACATTATTGTGCCAAGTTTCAAAGAGCTAGCACAAACCGTGTTTGATTTAGAGTTCCAACTACATGTATCCATATAGGAGAAAACAGAGTGAAACCTAAACATGAAAACGGTTACTGCAAAGGAACGGTTTAACCTAGAAGAACGAAATTTGGTGAGCCAAGTGGGATTGGTGTACTGATCATTACCTGCCAGTATCATCAAGATTGGGTGAAAAAATGTTTGCTGAGATTTCAGGAAACTCGTAGTTTTTGGGAAGCTTGGCAACCCCTTTCAATGAAAGTGATTCTCGTCAGTCTCTGCTTGGGGCTACTTCAATAGGACACCAACCATATCGATAGAACTTGGAACTACATTATTGTGCCAAGTTCCAAAGAGCTAGCACAAACCGTGCTTGATTTTGAGTTCCAAATACATGTATCCATATAGGACAAAACAGAGTGAAAGCTAAACATGAAAACGGTTACTGCAAACGAAGGGTTTAATCTAGAAGAACGACATTTGGTGAGCCTAGTGGGATTGGTGTACTGATCATTACCTGCAAGTATCATCAAGATTGGATGAAAAAATGTTTGCTGAGTTTTCAGGAAACTCGTAGTTTTTTGGAAGCTCGGCAACCCCTTTCAATGAAAGTGATTCTCGTCAGTCCCTGATTGGGGCTACTTCAATAGGACACAAACCATAGCGATAGAACTTGGAACTACATTATTGTGCCAAGTTTCAAAGAGCTAGCACAAACCGTGTTTGATTTAGACTTCCAACTACATGTATCCATATAGGAGAAAACAGAGTGAAACCTAAACATGAAAACGGTTACTGCAAAGGAACGGTTTAACCTAGAAGAAAGAAATTTGGTGAGCCAATTGGGATTGGTGTACTGATCATTACCTGGCAGTATCATCAAGATTGGGTGAAAAAATGTTTGCTGAGATTTCAGGAAACTCGTAGTTTTTTGGAAGCTTGGCAACCCCTTTCAATGAAAGTGATTCTCGTCAGTCTCTGCTTGGGGTACTTCAATAGGACACCAACCATACCGATAGAACTTGGAATTACATTATTGTTCCAAGTTTCAAAGAGCTACCACAAACCGTGCTTGATTTTGAGTTCCAAATACATGTATCCATATAGGAGAAAACAGAGTGAAACCTAAACATGAAAACGGTTACTGCAAAGGAACGGTTTAACCTAGAAGAACGAAATTTGGTGAGCCAAGTGGGATTGGTTTACTGATCATTACCTGCCAGTATCATCAAGATTGGGTGAAAAAATGTTTGCTGAGATTTCAGGAAACCCGTAGCTTTATTTAAGCTTTGCAACCCCTTTCAATGAAAGTGATTCTCGTCAGTCTCTGCTTGGGGCTACTTCAATAGGACACCAACCATATCGATAGAACTTGGAACTACATTATTGTGCCAAGATTCAAAGAGCTAGCAGAAACCGTGTTTGATTTAGAGTTCCAACTACATGTATCCATATAGGAGAAAACAGAGTGAATCCTAAACATGAAAACGGTTACTGCAAAGGAACGGTTTAACCTAGAAGAACGAAATTTGGTGAGCCAATTGGGATTGGTGTACTGATCATTACCTGCCAGTATCATCAAGATTGGGTGAAAAAATGTTTCCTGAGATATCAGGAAACTCGTAGTTTTTTGGAAGCTTGGCAACCCCTTTCAATGAAAGTGATTCTCGTCAGTCTCTGCTTGGGGCTACTTCAATAGGACACCAACCATAGCGATAGAACCTGGAACTACATTATTGTGTCAAGTTTCAAAGAGCTAGCACAAACCGTGCTTGATTTTGAGTTCCAACTACATGTATCCATATAGGAGAAAACAGAGTGAAAGCTAAACATGAAAACGGTTACTGCAAACGAACGGTTTAATCTAGAAGAATGAAATTTGGTGAGCCAAGTGGGATTGGTGTCCTGATCATTTCCTGCAAGTATCATCAAGATTGGGTGAAAAAATGTTTGCTGACATTTCAGGAAACTCGTAGTTTTTTGGAAGCTTGGCAAACCCTTTCAATGAAAGTGATTCTCGTCAGTCTCTGCTTGGGGCTACTTCAATAGGACACAAACCATAGCGATAGAACTTGGAACTACATTATTGTGCCAAGTTTCAAAGAGCTAGCCCAAACCGTGTTTGATTTAGAGTTCCAACAACATGTATCCATATAGGAGAAAACAGAGTGAAACCTAAACATGAAAACGGTTAATGCAAAGGAACGGTTTAACCTAGAAGAACGAAATTTGGTGAGCCAAGTGGGATTGGTGTACTGATCATTACCTGCCAGTATCATCAAGATTGGGTGAAAAAATGTTTGCTGAGATTTCAGGAAACTCGTAGTTTTTGGGAAGCTTGGCAACCCCTTTCAATGAAAGTGATTCTCGTCAGTCTCTGCTTGGGGCTACTTCAATAGGACACCAACCATATCGATAGAACTTGGAACTACATTATTGTGCCAAGTTCCAAAGAGCTAGCACAAACCGTGCTTGATTTTGAGTTCCAAATACATGTATCCATATAGGACAAAACAGAGTGAAAGCTAAACATGAAAGCGGTTACTGCAAACGAACGGTTTAATCTAGAAGAACGACATTTGGTGAGCCAAGTGGGATTGGTGTCCTGATCATTACCTGCAAGTATCATCAAGATTGGATGAAAAAATGTTTGCTGAGTTTTCAGGAAACTCGTAGTTTTTTGGAAGCTCGGCAACCCCTTTCAATGAAAGTGATTCTCGTCAGTCCCTGATTGGGGCTACTTCAATAGGACACAAACCATAGCGATAGAACTTGGAACTACATTATTGTGCCAAGTTTCAAAGAGCTAGCACAAACCGTGTTTGATTTAGACTTCCAACTACATGTATCCATATAGGAGAAAACAGAGTGAAACCTAAACCTGAAAACGGTTACTGCAAAGGAACGGTGTAACCTAGAAGAACGAAATTTGGTGAGCCAAGTGGGATTGGAGTACTGATCATTACCTGGCAGTATCATCAAGATTGGGTGAAAAAATGTTTGCTGAGATTTCAGGAAACTCGTAGTTTTTTGGAAGCTTGGCAACCCCTTTCAATGAAAGTGATTCTCGTCAGTCTCTGCTTGGGGTACTTCAATAGGACACCAACCATACCGATAGAACTTGGAATTACATCATTGTTCCAAGTTTCAAAGAGCTAGCACAAACCGTGCTTGATTTTGAGTTCCAAATACATGTATCCATATAGGAGAAAACAGAGTGAAACCTAAACATGAAAACGGTTACTGCAAAGGAACGGTTTAACCTAGAAGAACGAAATTTTGTGAGCCAAGTGGGATTGGTGTACTGATCATTACCTGGCAGTATCATCAAGATTGGGTGAAAAAATGTTTGCTGAGATTTCAGGAAACCCGTAGCTTTATTTAAGCTTTGCAACCCCTTTCAATGAAAGTGATTCTCGTCAGTCTCTGCTTGGGGCTACTTCAATAGGACACCAACCATAGCGATAGAACCTGGAACTACATTATTTTGTCAAGTTTCAAAGAGCTAGCACAAACCGTGCTTGATTTTGAGTTCCAACTACATGTATCCATATAGGAGAAAACAGAGTGAAAGCTAAACATGAAAACGGTTACTGCAAACGAACGGTTTAATCTAGAAGAATGAAATTTGGTGAGCCAAGTGGGATTGGTGTCCTGATCATTTCCTGCAAGTATCATCAAGATTGGGTGAAAAAATGTTTGCTGACATTTCAGGAAACTCGTAGTTTTTTGGAAGCTTGGCAAACCCTTTCAATGAAAGTGATTCTCGTCAGTCTCTGCTTGGGGCTACTTCAATAGGACACAAACCATAGCGATAGAACTTGGAACTACATTATTGTGCCAAGTTTCAAAGAGCTAGCCCAAACCGTGTTTGATTTAGAGCTCCAACTACATGTATCCATATAGGAGAAAACAGAGTGAAACCTAAACATGAAAACGGTTACTGCAAAGGAACGGTTTAACCTAGAAGAACGAAATTTGGTGAGCCAAGTGGGATTGGTGTACTGATCATTACCTGCCAGTATCATCAAGATTGGGTGAAAAAATGTTTGCTGAGATTTCAGGAAACTCGTAGTTTTTTGGAAGCTTGGCAACCCCTTTCAATGAAAGTGATTCTCGTCAGTCTCTGCTTGGGGCTACTTCAATAGGACACCAACCATATCGATAGAACTTGGAACTACATTATTGTGCCAAGTTTCAAAGAGCTAGCAGAAACCGTGCTTGATTTTGAGTTCCAAACTCATGTATCCATATAGGAGAAAACAGAGTGAAAGCTAAACATGAAAACGGTTACTGCAATCGAACGGTTTAATCTAGAAGAACGAAATTTGGTGAGCCAAGTGGGATTGGTGTACTGATCATTACCTGCAAGTATCATCAAGATTGGATGAAAAAATGTTTGCTGAGTTTTCAGGAAACTCGTAGTTTTTTGGAATCTTGGCAACCCCTTTCAATGAAAGTGATTCTCGTCAGTCCCTGCTTGGGGCTACTTCAATAGGACACAAACCATAGCGATAGAACTTGGAACTACATTATTGTGCCAAGTTTCAAAGAGCTAGCACAAACCGTGTTTGATTTAGAGTTCCAACTACATGTATCCATATAGGAGAAAACAGAGTGAAACCTAAACATGAAAACGGTTACTGCAAAGGAACGGTTTAACCTAGAAGAACGACATTTGGTGAGCCAAGTGGGATTGGTGTACTGATCATTACCTGCCAGTATCATCAAGATTGGGTGAAAAAATGTTTGCTGAGATTTCAGGAAACTCGTAGCTTTTTGGAAGCTTGGCAACCCCTTTCAATGAAAGTGATTCTCGTCAGTCTCTGCTTGGGGCTACTTCAATAGGACACCAACCATAGCGATAGAATTTGGAACTACATTATTGTGCCATGTTTCAAAGAGCTAGCACAAACTGTGTTTGATTTAGAGTTCCAACTACATGTATCCATATAAGAGAAAACAGAGTGAAACCTAAACATGAAAACGGTTACTGCAAACGAACGGTTTAACCTAGAAGAACGAAATTTGGTGAGCCAAGTGGGATTGGTGTACTGATCATTACCTGCCAGTATCATCAAGGTTGGGTGAAAAAATGTTTGCTGAGATTTCAGGAAACTCGTAGTTTTTTGGAAGCGTGGCAACCCCTTTCAATGAAAGTGATTCTCGTCAGTCTCTGCTTGGGGCTACTTCAATAAGACACCAACCATATCGATAGAACTTGGAACTACATTATTGTGCCAAGTTTCAAAGAGCTAGCACAAACCGTGTTTGATTTAGAGTTCCAACTACATGTATCCATATAGGAGAAAACAGAGTGAAACCTAAACATGAAAACGGTTACTGCAAAGGAACGGTTTAACCTAGAAGAACGAAATTTGGTGAGCCAAGTGGGATTGGTGTACTGATCATTACCTGCCAGTATCATCAAGATTGGGTGAAAAAATGTTTGCTGAGATTTCAGGATGCTCGTAGCTTTTTGGAAGCTTGGCAACCCCTTTCAATGAAAGTGATTCTCGTCAGTCTCTGCTTGGGGCTACTTCAATAGGACACCAACAATATCGATAGAACTTGGAACTACATTATTGTGCCAAGTTTCAAAGAGCTAGCACAAACCTTGCTTGATTTTGAGTTCCAAATACATGTATCCATATAGGAGAAAACAGAGTGAAACCTAAACATGAAAACTGTTACTGTAAAGGAACGGTTTAACCTAGAAGAACGAAATTTGGTGAGCCAAGAGGGATTGGTGTACTGATCATTACCTGCCAGTATCATCAAGATTGGGTGAAAAAATGTTTGCTGAGATTTCAGGAAACTCTTAGCTTTGTTCAAGCTTGGCAACCCCTTTCAATGAAAGTGATACTCGTCAGGCTCTGCTTGGGGCTACTTCAATAGGACACTAACCATAGCGATAGAACTTGGAACTACATTATTGTGCCAAGTTTTAAAGAGCTAGCACAAACCGTGTTTGATTTAGAGTTCCAACTACATGTATCCATATAGGAGAAAACAGAGTGAAACCTAAACATGTAAACGGTTACTGCAAAGGAACGGTGTAACCTAGAAGAACGAAATTTGGTGAGCCAAGTGGGATTGGTGTACTGATCATTACCTGGCAGTATCATCAAGATTGGGTGAAAAAATGTTTGCTGAGATTTCAGGAAACTCGTAGTTTTTTGGAAGCTTGGCAACCCCTTTCAATGAAAGTGATTCTAGTCAGTCTCTGCTTGGGGCTACTTCAATAGGACACCAACCATAGCGATAGAACTTGGAACTACATTATTGTGCCAAGTTTCAAAGAGCTAGCACAAACCGTGCTTGATTTTGAGTTCCAAATACATGTATCCATATAGGAGAAAACAGAGTGAAAGCTAAACATGAAAACGGTTACTGCAAACGAACGGTTTAATCTAGAAGAACGAAATTTGGTGAGCCAAGTGGGATTGGTGTACTGATCATTACCTGCAAGTATCATCAAGATTGAGTGAAAAAATGTTTGCTGCGATTTCAGGAAACTCGTAGTTTTTTGGAAGCTTGGCAACCCCTTTCATTGAAAGTGATTCTCCTCAGTCTCTGCTTTGGGCTACTTCAATAGGACACCAACCATATCGATAGAACTTGGAACTACATTATTGTGCCAAGTTTCAAAGAGCTAGCACAAACCGTGCTTGATTTTGAGTTCCAAATACTTGTATCCATATAGGAGAAAACAGAGTGAAACCTAAACATGAAAACGGTTACTGCAAAGAACGGTTTAATCTAGAAGAACGAAATTTGGTGAGCCAAGTGGGATTGGTGTCCTGATCATTACCTGCCAGTATCATCAAGATTGGGTGAAAAAATGTTTGCTGATTTCCGGAAACTCGTAGTTTTTTGGAAGTTTGGCAACCCCTTTCAATGAAAATGATTCTCGTCAGTCTCTGCTTGGGGCTACTTCAATAGGACACCAACCATATCGATAGAACTTGGAACTACATTATTGTGCCAAGTTTCAAGGAGCTAGCACAAACCGTGTTTGATTTAGAGTTCCAACTACATGTATCCATATAGGAGAAAACAGAGTGAAACCTAAACATGAAAACGGTTACTGCAAAGGAACGGTTTAACCTAGAAGAACGAAATTTGGTGAGCCAAGTGGGATTGGTGTACTGATCATTACCTGCCAGTATCATCAAGATTGGGTGAAAAAATGTTTGCTGAGATTTCCGGAAACTCGTAGTTTTTTGGAAGTTTGGCAACCCCTTTCAATGAAAGTGATTCTCGTCAGTCCCTGCTTGGGGCAACTTCAATAGGACACCAACCATATCGATAGAACTTGGAACTACATTATTGTGCCAAGTTTTAAAGAGCTAGCACAAACCGTGTTTGATTTAGAGTTCCAACTACATGTATCCATATAGGAGAAAACAGAGTGAAACCTAAACATGAAAACGGTTACTGCAATGGAACGGTTTAACCTAGAAGAACGAAATTTGGTGAGCCAAGTGGGATTGGTGTACTGATCATTACCTGCCAGTATCATCAAGATTGGGTGAAAAAATGTTTGCTGAGATTTCAGGAAACTCGTAGTTTTTTGGAAGCTTGGCAACCCCTTTCAATGAAAGTGATTCTCGTCAGTCTCTGCTTGGGGCTACTTCAATAGGACACCAACCATATCGATAGAACTTGGAACTACGTTATTTGCCAAGTTTCAAAGAGCTAGCAGAAACCGTGCTTGATTTTGAGTTCCAAACTCATGTATCCATATAGGAGAAAACAGAGTGAAAGCTAAACATGAAAACGGTTACTGCAATCGAACGGTTTAATATAGAAGAACGAAATTTGGTGAGCCAAGTGGGATTGGTGTACTGATCATTACCTGCAAGTATCATCAAGATTGGATGAAAAAATGTTTGCTGAGTTTTCAGGAAACTCGTAGTTTTTTGGAAGCTTGGCAACCCCTTTCAATGAAAGTGATTCTCGTCAGTCTCTGCTTGGGGCTACTTCAATAGGACACCAACCATAGCGATAGAACTTGGAACTACATTATTGTGCCAAGTTTCAAAGAGCTAGCACAAACCGTGTTTGATTTAGAGTTCCAACTACATGTATCCATATAGGAGAAAACAGAGTGAAACCTAAACATGAAAACGGTTACTGCAAAGGAACGGTTTAACCTAGAAGAACGACATTTGGTGAGCCAAGTGGGATTGGTGTACTGATCATTACCTGCCAGTATCATCAAGATTGGGTGAAAAAATGTTTGCTGAGATTTCAGGAAACTCGTAGCTTTTTGGAAGCTTGGCAACCCCTTTCAATGAAAGTGATTCTCGTCAGTCTCTGCTTGGGGCTACTTCAATAGGACACCAACCATAGCGACAGAATTTGGAACTACATTATTGTGCCAAGTTTCAAAGAGCTAGCACAAACCGTGTTTGATTTAGACTTCCAAATACATGTATCCATATAAGAGAAAACAGAGTGAAACCTAAACATGAAAACGGTTACTGCAAACGAACGGTTTAACCTAGAAGAACGAAATTTGGTGAGCCAAGTGGGATTGGTGTACTGATCATTACCTGCCAGTATCATCAAGGTTGGGTGAAAAAATGTTTGCTGAGATTTCAGGAAACTCGTAGTTTTTTGGAAGCTTGGCAACCCCTTTCAATGAAAGTGATTCTCGTCAGTCTCTGCTTGGGGCTACTTCAATAAGACACCAACCATATCGATAGAACTTGGAACTACATTATTGTGCCAAGTTTCAAAGAGCTAGCACAAACCGTGTTTGATTTAGAGTTCCAACTACATGTATCCATATAGGAGAAAACAGAGTGAAACCTAAACATGAAAACGGTTACTGCAAAGGAACGGTTTAACCTAGAAGAACGAAATTTGGTGAGCCAAGTGGGATTGGTGTACTGATCATTACCTGCCAGTATCATCAAGATTGGGTGAAAAAATGTTTGCTGAGATTTCAGGATACTCGTAGCTTTTTGGAAGCTTGGCAACCCCTTTCAATGAAAGTGATTCTCGTCAGTCTCTGCTTGGGGCTACTTCAATAGGACACCAACCATATCGATAGAACTTGGAACTACATTATTGTGCCAAGTTTCAAAGAGCTAGCACAAACCGTGCTTGATTTTGAGTTCCAAATACATGTATCCATATAGGAGAAAACAGAGTGAAACCTAAACATGAAAACTGTTACTGTAAAGGAACGGTTTAACCTAGAAGAACGAAATTTGGTGAGCCAAGAGGGATTGGTGTACTGATCATTACCTGCCAGTATCATCAAGATTGGGTGAAAAAATGTTTGCTGAGATTTCAGGAAACTCTTAGCTTTGTTCAAGCTTGGCAACCCCTTTCAATGAAAGTGATACTCGTCAGTCTCTGCTTGGGGCTACTTCAATAGGACACTAACCATAGCGATAGAACTTGGAACTACATTATTGTGCCAAGTTTTAAAGAGCTAGCACAAACCGTGTTTGATTTAGAGTTCCAACTACATGTATCCATATAGGAGAAAACAGAGTGAAACCTAAACATGAAAACGGTTACTGCAAAGGAACGGTGTAACCTAGAAGAACGAAATTTGGTGAGCCAAGTGGGATTGGTGTACTGATCATGACCTGCCAGTATCATCAAGATTGGGTGAAAAAATGTTTGCTGAGATTTCAGGAAACTCGTAGTTTTTGGGAAGCTTGGCAACCCCTTTCAATGAAAGTGATTCTCGTCAGTCTCTGCTTGGGGCTACTTCAATAGGACACCAACCATATCGATAGAACTTGGAACTACATTATTGTGCCAAGTTTCAAAGAGCTAGCACAAACCGTGCTTGATTTTGAGTTCCAAATACATGTATCCATATAGGAGAAAACAGAGTGAAAGCTAAACATGAAAACGGTTACTGCAAACGAACGGTTTAATCTAGAAGAACGAAATTTGGTGAGCCAAGTGGGATTGGTGTACTGATCATTACCTGCAAGTATCATCAAGATTGGATGAGAAAATGTTTGCTGAGTTTTCAGGAAACTCGTAGTTTTTTGGAAGCTCGGCAACCCCTTTCAATGAAAGTGATTCTCGTCAGTCCCTGATTGGGGCTACTTCAATAGGACACCAACCATATCGATAGAACTTGGAACTACATTATTGTGCCAAGATTCAAAGAGCTAGCAGAAACCGTGTTTGATTTAGAGTTCCAACTACATGTATCCATATAGGAGAAAACAGAGTGAATCCTAAACATGAAAACGGTTACTGCAAAGGAACGGTTTAACCTAGAAGAACGAAATTTGGTGAGCCAATTGGGATTGGTGTACTGATCATTACCTGCCAGTATCATCAAGATTGGGTGAAAAAATGTTTCCTGAGATTTCATGAAACTCGTAGTTTCTTGGAAGCTTGGCAACCCCTTTCAATGAAAGTGATTCTCGTCAGTCTCTGCTTGGGGCTACTTCAATAGGACACAAACCATAGCGATAGAACTTGGAACGACATTATTGTGCCAAGTTTCAAAGAGCTAGCACAAACCGTGTTTGATTTAGAGTTCCAACTACATGTATCCATATAGGAGAAAACAGAGTGAAACCTAAACATGAAAACGGTTACTGCAAAGGAACGGTTTAACCTAGAAGAACGAAATTTATTGAGCCAAGTGGGATTGGTGTACTGATCATTACCTGCCAGTATCATCAAGATTGGGTGAAAATATGTTTGCTGAGATTTCAAGATACTCGTAGCTTTTTGGAAGCTTGGCAACCCCTTTCAATGAAAGTGATTCTCGTCAGTCTCTGCTTGGGGCTACTTCAATAGGACACAAACCATAGCGATAGAACTTGGAACTGCATTTTTGTGCCAAGTTTCAAAGAGCTAGCACAAACCGTGTTTGATTTAGAGTTCCAACTACATGTATCCATATAGGAGAAAACAGAGTGAAACCTAAACATGAAAACGGTTACTGCAAAGGAACAGTTTAACCTAGAAGAACGAAATTTGGTGAGCCAAGTGGGATTGGTGTACTGATCATTACCTGCCAGTATCATCAAGATTGCGTGAAAAAATGTTTGCTGAGATTTCAGGAAACTCGTAGTTTTTTGGAAGCTTGGCAACCCCTTTCAATGAAAGTGATTCTCGTCAGTCTCTGCTTGGGGCTACTTCAATAGGACACAAACCATAGCGATAGAACTTGGAACTACATTATTGTGCCAAGTTTCAAAGAGCTAGCACAAACCGTGTTTGATTTAGAGTTCCAACTACATGTATCCATATAGGAGAAAACAGAGTGAAACCTAAACATGAAAACGATTACTGCAAAGGAACGGTTTAACCTAGAAGAACGAAATTTGGTGATTGGAAAATTGGGATTGGTGTATTGATCATTACCTGCCAGTATCATCAAGATTGGGTGAAAAAAAGGTTGCTGACATTTCCGGAAACTCGTAGTTTTTTGGAAGCTTGGCAACCCCTTTCAATGAAAGTGATTCTCTTCAGTCTCTGCTTGGGGCTACTTCAACAGGACACCAACCATAGCGATAGAACATGGAACTACATTATTGTGCCAAGTTTCAAAGAGCTAGCACAAACCGTGCTTGATTTTGAGTTCCAACGACATGTATCCATATAGGAGAAAACAGAGTGAAACCTAAATATGAAAATGGTTACTGCAAAGGAACGGTTTAACCTAGAAGAACGAAATTTGGTGAGCCAAGAGGGATTGGTGTACTGATCATTACCTGCCAGAATCATCAAGATTGGGTGAAAAATATTTGCTGAGAGTTCAGGAAACTCGTAGCTTTTTGGAAGCTTGGCAACCCCTTTCAATGAAAGTGATTCTCGTCAGTCTCTGCTTGGGGCTACTTCAATAGGACACCAACCATAGCGATAGAACTTGGAACTACATTATTGTGCCAAGTTTCAAAGAGCTAGCACAAACCGTGCTTGATTTTGAGTTCGAAACACATGTATCCATATAGGAGAAAACAGAGTGAAAGCTAAACATGAAAACGGTTACTGCAAACGAACGGTTTAATCTAGAAGAACGAAATTTGGTGAGCCAAGTGGGATTGGTGTCCTGATCATTACCTGCCAGTATCATCAAGATTGGGTGAAAAAATGTTTGCTGAGATTTCAGGAAACTCGTAGTTTTTGGGAAGCTTGGCAACCCCTTTCATTGAAAGTGATTCTCCTCAGTCTCTGCTTTGGGCTACTTCAATAGGACACCAACCATATCGATAGAACTTGGAACTACATTATTGTGCCAAGTTTCAAAGAGCTAGCACAAACCGTGCTTGATTTTGAGTTCCAAATACATGTATCCATATAGGAGAAAACAGAGTGAAACCTAAACATGAAAACGGTTACTGCAAATGAACGGTGTAACCTAGAAGAACGAAATTTGGTGAGCCAATTGGGATGGAGTACTGATCATTACCTGGCAGTATCATCAAGATTGGGTGAAAAAATGTTTGCTGAGATTTCAAGAAAATCGTAGTTTTTTTGAAGCTTGGCAACCCCTTTCAATGAAAGTGATTCTCGTCAGTCACTGCTTGGGGCTACTTCAATAGGACACCAACCATATCGATAGAACTTGGAACTACATTATTGTGCCAAGATTCAAAGAGCTAGCAGAAACCGTGTTTGATTTAGAGTTCCAACTACATGTATCCATATAGGAGAAAACAGAGTGAATCCTAAACATGAAAACGGTTACTGCAAAGGAACGGTTTAACCTAGAAGAACGAAATTTGGTGAGCCAATTGGGATTGGTGTACTGATCATTACCTGCCAGTATCATGAAGATTGGGTGAAAAAATGTTTCCTGAGATTTCATGAAACTCGTAGTTTTTTGGAAGCTTGGCAACCCCTTTCAATGAAAGTGATTCTCGTCAGTCTCTGCTTGGGGCTACTTCAATAGGACACAAACCATAGCGATAGAACTTGGAACGACATTATTGTGCCAAGTTTCAAAGAGCTAGCACAAACCGTGTTTGATTTAGAGTTCCAACTACATGTATCCATATAGGAGAAAACAGAGTGAAACCTAAACATGAAAACGGTTACTGCAAAGGAACGGTTTAACCTAGAAGAACGAAATTTATTGAGCCAAGTGGGATTGGTGTACTGATCATTACCTGCCAGTATCATCAAGATTGGGTGAAAATATGTTTGCTGAGATTTCAAGATACTCGTAGCTTTTTGGAAGCTTGGCAACCCCTTTCAATGAAAGTGATTCTCGTCAGTCTCTGCTTGGGGCTACTTCAATAGGACACAAACCATAGCGATAGAACTTGGAACTGCATTTTTGTGCCAAGTTTCAAAGAGCTAGCACAAACCGTGTTTGATTTAGAGTTCCAACTACATGTATCCATATAGGAGAAAACAGAGTGAAACCTAAACATGAAAACGGTTACTGCAAAGGAACAGTTTAACCTAGAAGAACGAAATTTGGTGAGCCAAGTGGGATTGGTGTACTGATCATTACCTGCCAGTATCATCAAGATTGCGTGAAAAAATGTTTGCTGAGATTTCAGGAAACTCGTAGTTTTTTGGAAGCTTGGCAACCCCTTTCAATGAAAGTGATTCTCGTCAGTCTCTGCTTGGGGCTACTTCAATAGGACACAAACCATAGCGATAGAACTTGGAACTACATTATTGTGCCAAGTTTCAAAGAGCTAGCACAAACCGTGTTTGATTTAGAGTTCCAACTACATGTATCCATATAGGAGAAAACAGAGTGAAACCTAAACATGAAAACGATTACTGCAAAGGAACGGTTTAACCTAGAAGAACGAAATTTGGTGATTGGAAAATTGGGATTGGTGTACTGATCATTACCTGCCAGTATCATCAAGATTGGGTGAAAAAAAGGTTGCTGACATTTCCGGAAACTCGTAGTTTTTTGGAAGCTTGGCAACCCCTTTCAATGAAAGTGATTCTCTTCAGTCTCTGCTTGGGGCTACTTCAACAGGACACCAAACATAGCGATAGAACATGGAACTACATTATTGTGCCAAGTTTCAAAGAGCTAGCACAAACCGTGCTTGATTTTGAGTTCCAACTACATGTATCCATATAGGAGAAAACAGAGTGAAACCTAAATATGAAAATGGTTACTGCAAAGGAACGGTTTAACCTAGAAGAACGAAATTTGGTGAGCCAAGAGGGATTGGTGTACTGATCATTACCTGCCAGAATCATCAAGATTGGGTGAAAAATATTTGCTGAGAGTTCAGGAAACTCGTAGCTTTTTGGAAGCTTGGCAACCCCTTTCAATGAAAGTGATTCTCGTCAGTCTCTGCTTGGGGCTACATCAATAGGACACCAACCATAGCGATAGAACTTGGAACTACATTATTGTGCCAAGTTTCAAAGAGCTAGCACAAACCGTGCTTGATTTTGAGTTCGAAACACATGTATCCATATAGGAGAAAACAGAGTGAAAGCTAAACATGAAAACGGTTACTGCAAACGAACGGTTTAATCTAGAAGAACGAAATTTGGTGAGCCAAGTGGGATTGGTGTCCTGATCATTACCTGCCAGTATCATCAAGATTGGGTGAAAAAATGTTTGCTGAGATTTCAGGAAACTCGTAGTTTTTGGGAAGCTTGGCAACCCCTTTCATTGAAAGTGATTCTCCTCAGTCTCTGCTTTGGGCTACTTCAATAGGACACCAACCATATCGATAGAACTTGGAACTACATTATTGTGCCAAGTTTCAAAGAGCTAGCACAAACCGTGCTTGATTTTGAGTTCCAAATACATGTATCCATATAGGAGAAAACAGAGTGAAACCTAAACATGAAAACGGTTACTGCAAATGAACGGTGTAACCTAGAAGAACGAAATTTGGTGAGCCAATTGGGATTGGAGTACTGATCATTACCTGGCAGTATCATCAAGATTGGGTGAAAAAATGTTTGCTGAGATTTCAAGAAAATCGTAGTTTTTTTGAAGCTTGGCAACCCCTTTCAATGAAAGTGATTCTCGTCAGTCACTGCTTGGGGCTACTTCAATAGGACACGAACCATACCGATAGAACTTGGAATTACATTATTGTGCCAACTTTCAAAGAGCTAGCACAAACCGTGCTTGATTTTGTGTTCCAAATACATGTATCCATATAGGAGAAAACAGAGTGAAACCTAAACATGAAAACGGTTACTGCAAAGGAACGGTTTAACCTAGAAGAACGAAATTTGGTGAGCCAAGTGGGATTGGTGTACTGATCATTACCTGCCAGTATCATCAAGATTGAGTGAAAAAATGTTTGCTGCGATTTCAGGAAACTCGTAGTTTTTTGGAAGCTTGGCAACCCCTTTCATTGAAAGTGATTCTCCTCAGTCTCTGCTTTGGGCTACTTCAATAGGACACCAACCATATCGATAGAACTTGGAACTACATTATTGTGCCAAGTTTCAAAGAGCTAGCACAAACCGTGCTTGATTTTGAGTTCCAAATACTTGTATCCATATAGGAGAAAACAGAGTGAATCCTAAACATGAAAACGGTTACTGCAAAGAACGGTTTCATCTAGAAGAACGAAATTTGGTGAGCCAACTGGGATTGGTGTCCTGATCATTACCTGCCAGTATCATCAAGATTGGGTGAAAAAATGTTTGCTGATTTCCGGAAACTCGTAGTTTTTTGGAAGTTTGGCAACCCCTTTCAATGAAAATGATTCTCGTCAGTCTCTGCTTGGGGCTACTTCAATAGGACACCAACCATATCGATAGAACTTGGAACTACATTATTGTGCCAAGTTTCAAGGAGCTAGCACAAACCGTGTTTGATTTAGAGTTCCAACTACATGTATCCATATAGGAGAAAACAGAGTGAAACCTAAACATGAAAACGGTTACTGCAAAGGAACGGTTTAACCTAGAAGAACGAAATTTGGTGAGCCAAGTGGTATTGGTGTACTGATCATTACCTGCCAGTATCATCAAGATTGGGTGAAAAAATGTTTGCTGAGATTTCCGGAAACTCGTAGTTTTTTGGAAGCTTGGCAACCCCTTTCAATGAAAGTGATTCTCGTCAGTCTCTGCTTGGGGCTACTTCAATAGGACACCAACCATAGCGATAGAACTTGGAACTACATTATTGTGCCAAGTTTCAAAGAGCTAGCACAAACCGTGTTTGATTTAGAGTTCCAACTACATGTATCCATATAGGAGAAAACAGAGTGAAACCTAAACATGAAAACGGTTACTGCAAAGGAACGGTTTAACCTAGAAGAACGACATTTGGTGAGCCAAGTGGGATTGGTGTACTGATCATTACCTGCCAGTATCATCAAGATTGGGTGAAAAAATGTTTGCTGAGATTTCAGGAAACTCGTAGCTTTTTGGAAGCTTGGCAACCCCTTTCAATGAAAGTGATTCTCGTCAGTCTCTGCTTGGGGCTACTTCAATAGGACACCTACCATAGCGATAGAATTTGGAACTACATTATTGTGCCAAGTTTCAAAGAGCTAGCACAAACCGTGTTTGATTTAGAGTTCCAACTACATGTATCCATATAGGAGAAAACAGAGTGAAACCTAAACATGAAAACGGTTACTGCAAAGGAACGGTTTAACCTAGAAGAACGAAATTTGGTGAGCCAAGTGGGATTGGTGTACTGATCATTACCTGCCAGTATCATCAAGATTGGGTGAAAAAATGTTTGCTGAGATTTCAGGATACTCGTAGCTTTTTGGAAGCTTGGCAACCCCTTTCAATGAAAGTGATTCTCGTCAGTCTCTGCTTGGGGCTACTTCAATAGGACACCAACCATATCGATAGAACTTGGAACTACATTATTGTGCCAAGTTTCAAAGAGCTAGCACAAACCGTGCTTGATTTTGAGTTCCAAATACATGTATCCATATAGGAGAAAACAGAGTGAAACCTAAACATGAAAACTGTTACTGTAAAGGAACGGTTTAACCTAGAAGAACGAAATTTGGTGAGCCAAGAGGGATTGGTGTACTGATCATTACCTGCCAGTATCATCAAGATTGGGTGAAAAAATGTTTGCTGAGATTTCAGGAAACTCTTAGCTTTGTTCAAGCTTGGCAACCCCTTTCAATGAAAGTGATACTCGTCAGTCTCTGCTTGGGGCTACTTCAATAGGACACTAACCATAGCGATAGAACTTGGAACTACATTATTGTGCCAAGTTTTAAAGAGCTAGCACAAACCGAGTTTGATTTAGAGTTCCAACTACATGTATCCTTATAGGAGAAAACAGAGTGAAACCTAAACATGAAAACGGTTACTGCAAAGGAACGGTGTAACCTAGAAGAACGAAATTTGGTGAGCCAAGTGGGATTGGTGTACTGATCATGACCTGCCAGTATCATCAAGATTGGGTGAAAAAATGTTTGCTGAGATTTCAGGAAACTCGTAGTTTTTGGGAAGCTTGGCAACCCCTTTCAATGAAAGTGATTCTCGTCAGTCTCTGCTTGGGGCTACTTCAATAGGACACCAACCATATCGATAGAACTTGGAACTACATTATTGTGCCAAGTTTCAAAGAGCTAGCACAAACCGTGCTTGATTTTGAGTTCCAAATACATGTATCCATATAGGAGAAAACAGAGTGAAAGCTAAACATGAAAACGGTTACTGCAAACGAACGGTTTAATCTAGAAGAACGAAATTTGGTGAGCCAAGTGGGATTGGTGTACTGATCATTACCTGCAAGTATCATCAAGATTGGATGAAAAAATGTTTGCTGAGTTTTCAGGAAACTCGTAGTTTTTTGGAAGCTCGGCAACCCCTTTCAATGAAAGTGATTCTCGTCAGTCCCTGATTGGGGCTACTTCAATAGGACACCAACCATATCGATAGAACTTGGAACTACATTATTGTGCCAAGATTCAAAGAGCTAGCAGAAACCGTGTTTGATTTAGAGTTCCAACTACATGTATCCATATAGGAGAAAACAGAGTGAATCCTAAACATGAAAACGGTTACTGCAAAGGAACGGTTTAACCTAGAAGAACGAAATTTGGTGAGCCAATTGGGATTGGTGTACTGATCATGACCTGCCAGTATCATCAAGATTGGGTGAAAAAATGTTTCCTGAGATTTCATGAAACTCGTAGTTTTTTGGAAGCTTGGCAACCCCTTTCAATGAAAGTGATTCTCGTCAGTCTCTGCTTGGGGCTACTTCAATAAGACACCAACCATGTCGATAGAACTTGGAACTACATTATTGTGCCAAGTTTCAAAGAGCTAGCACAAACCGTGTTTGATTTAGAGTTCCAACTACATGTATCCATATAGGAGAAAACAGAGTGAAACCTAAACATGAAAACGGTTACAGCAAAGGAACGGTTTAACCTAGAAGAACGAAATTTGGTGAGCCAAGTGGGATTGGTGTACTGATCATTACCTGCCAGTATCATCAAGATTGGGTGAAAAAATGTTTGCTGAGATTTCAGGATACTCGTAGCTTTTTGGAAGCTTGGCAACCCCTTTCAATGAAAGTGATTCTCGTCAGTCTCTGCTTGGGGCTACTTCAATAGGACACCAACCATATCGATAGAACTTGGAACTACATTATTGTGCCAAGTTTCAAAGAGCTAGCACAAACCGTGCTTGATTTTGAGTTCCAAATACATGTATCCATATAGGAGAAAACAGAGTGAAACCTAAACATGAAAACTGTTACTGTAAAGGAACGGTTTAACCTAGAAGAACGAAATTTGGTGAGCCAAGAGGGATTGGTGTACTGATCATTACCTGCCAGTATCATCAAGATTGGGTGAAAAAATGTTTGCTGAGATTTCAGGAAACTCTTAGCTTTGTTCAAGCTTGGCAACCCCTTTCAATGAAAGTGATACTCGTCAGTCTCTGCTTGGGGCTACTTCAATAGGACACTAACCATAGCGATAGAACTTGGAACTACATTATTGTGCCAAGTTTTAAAGAGCTAGCACAAACCGTGTTTGATTTAGAGTTCCAACTACATGTATCCATATAGGAGAAAACAGAGTGAAACCTAAACATGAAAACGGTTACTGCAAAGGAACGGTGTAACCTAGAAGAACGAAATTTGGTGAGCCAAGTGGGATTGGTGTACTGATCATGACCTGCCAGTATCATCAAGATTGGGTGAAAAAATGTTTGCTGAGATTTCAGGAAACTCGTAGTTTTGGGAAGCTTGGCAACCCCTTTCAATGAAAGTGATTCTCGTCAGTCTCTGCTTGGGGCTACTTCAATAGGACACCAACCATATCGATAGAACTTGGAACTACATTATTGTGCCAAGTTTCAAAGAGCTAGCACAAACCGTGCTTGATTTTGAGTTCCAAATACATGTATCCATATAGGAGAAAACAGAGTGAAAGCTAAACATGAAAACGGTTACTGCAAACGAACGGTTTTAATCTAGAAGAATGAAATTTGGTGAGCCAAGTGGGATTGGTGTACTGATCATTACCTGCAAGTATCATCAAGATTGGATGAAAAAATGTTTGCTGAGTTTTCAGGAAACTCGTAGTTTTTTGGAAGCTCGGCAACCCCTTTCAATGAAAGTGATTCTCGTCAGTCCCTGATTGGGGCTACTTCAATAGGACACCAACCATATCGATAGAACTTGGAACTACATTATTGTGCCAAGATTTCAAAGAGCTAGCAGAAACCGTGTTTGATTTAGAGTTCCAACTACATGTATCCATATAGGAGAAAACAGAGTGAATCCTAAACATGAAAACGGTTACTGCAAAGGAACGGTTTAACCTAGAAGAACGAAATTTGGTGAGCCAATTGGGATTGGTGTACTGATCATTACCTGCCAGTATCATCAAGATTGGGTGAAAAAATGTTTCCTGAGATTTCATGAAACTCGTAGTTTTTTGGAAGCTTGGCAACCCCTTTCAATGAAAGTGATTCTCGTCAGTCTCTGCTTGGGCTACTTCAATAGGACACAAACCATAGCGATAGAACTTGGAACGACATTATTGTGCCAAGTTTCAAAGAGCTAGCACAAACCGTGTTTGATTTAGAGTTCCAACTACATGTATCCATATAGGAGAAAACAGAGTGAAACCTAAACATGAAAACGGTTACTGCAAAGGAACGGTTTAACCTAGAAGAACGAAATTTATTGAGCCAAGTGGGATTGGTGTACTGATCATTACCTGCCAGTATCATCAAGATTGGGTGAAAATATGTTTGCTGAGATTTCAAGATACTCGTAGCTTTTTGGAAGCTTGGCAACCCCTTTCAATGAAAGTGATTCTCGTCAGTCTCTGCTTGGGGCTACTTCAATAGGACACAAACCATAGCGATAGAACTTGGAACTGCATTTTTTGTGCCAAGTTTCAAAGAGCTAGCACAAACCGTGTTTGATTTAGAGTTCCAACTACATGTATCCATATAGGAGAAAACAGAGTGAAACCTAAACATGAAAACGGTTACTGCAAAGGAACAGTTTAACCTAGAAGAACGAAATTTGGTGAGCCAAGTGGGATTGGTGTACTGATCATTACCTGCCAGTATCATCAAGATTGCGTGAAAAAATGTTTGCTGAGATTTCAGGAAACTCGTAGTTTTTTGGAAGCTTGGCAACCCCTTTCAATGAAAGTGATTCTCGTCAGTCTCTGCTTGGGGCTACTTCAATAGGACACAAACCATAGCGATAGAACTTGGAACTACATTATTGTGCCAAGTTTCAAAGAGCTTGCACAAACCGTGTTTGATTTAGAGTTCCAACTACATGTATCCATATAGGAGAAAACAGAGTGAAACCTAAACATGAAAACGATTACTGCAAAGGAACGGTTTAACCTAGAAGAACGAAATTTGGTGATTGGAAAATTGGGATTGGTGTACTGATCATTACCTGCCAGTATCATCAAGATTGGGTGAAAAAAGGTTGCTGACATTTCCGGAAACTCGTAGTTTTTTGGAAGCTTGGCAACCCCTTTCAATGAAAGTGATTCTCTTCAGTCTCTGCTTGGGGCTACTTCAACAGGACACCAACCATAGCGATAGAACATGGAACTACATTATTGTGCCAAGTTTCAAAGAGCTAGCACAAACCGTGCTTGATTTTGAGTTCCAACTACATGTATCCATATAGGAGAAAACAGAGTGAAACCTAAACATGAAAATGGTTACTGCAAAGGAACGGTTTAACCTAGAAGAACGAAATTTGGTGAGCCAAGAGGGATTGGTGTACTGATCATTACCTGCCAGAATCATCAAGATTGGGTGAAAAATATTTGCTGAGAGTTCAGGAAACTCGTAGCTTTTTGGAAGCTTGGCAACCCCTTTCAATGAAAGTGATTCCCGTCAGTCTCTGCTTGGGGCTACTTCAATAGGACACCAACCATAGCGATAGAACTTGGAACTACATTATTGTGCCAAGTTTCAAAGAGCTAGCACAAACCGTGCTTGATTTTGAGTTCGAAACACATGTATCCATATAGGAGAAAACAGAGTGAAAGCTAAACATGAAAACGGTTACTGCAAACGAACGGTTTAATCTAGAAGAACGAAATTTGGTGAGCCAAGTGGGATTGGTGTCCTGATCATTACCTGCCAGTATCATCAAGATTGGGTGAAAAAATGTTTGCTGAGATTTCAGGAAACTCGTAGTTTTTGGGAAGCTTGGCAACCCCTTTCATTGAAAGTGATTCTCCTCAGTCTCTGCTTTGGGCTACTTCAATAGGACACCAACCATATCGATAGAACTTGGAACTACATTATTGTGCCAAGTTTCAAAGAGCTAGCACAAACCGTGCTTGATTTTGAGTTCCAAATACATGTATCCATATAGGAGAAAACAGAGTGAAACCTAAACATGAAAACGGTTACTGCAAATGAACGGTGTAACCTAGAAGAACGAAATTTGGTGAGCCAATTGGGATTGGAGTACTGATCATTACCTGGCAGTATCATCAAGATTGGGTGAAAAAATGTTTGCTGAGATTTCAGGAAAATCGTAGTTTTTTTGAAGCTTGGCAACCCCTTTCAATGAAAGTGATTCTCGTCAGTCACTGCTTGGGGCTACTTCAATATGACACGAACCATACCGATAGAACTTGGAATTACATTATTGTGCCAAGTTTCAAAGAGCTAGCACAAACCGTGCTTGATTTTGTGTTCCAAATACATGTATCCATATAGGAGAAAACAGAGTGAAACCTAAACATGAAAACGGTTACTGCAAAGGAACGGTTTAACCTAGAAGAACGAAATTTGGTGAGCCAAGTGGGATTGGTGTACTGATCATTACCTGCCAGTATCATCAAGATTGAGTGAAAAAATGTTTGCTGCGATTTCAGGAAACTCGTAGTTTTTTGGAAGCTTGGCAACCCCTTTCATTGAAAGTGATTCTCCTCAGTCTCTGCTTTGGGCTACTTCAATAGGACACCAACCATATCGATAGAACTTGGAACTACATTATTGTGCCAAGTTTCAAAGAGCTAGCACAAACCGTGCTTGATTTTGAGTTCCAAATACTTGTATCCATATAGGAGAAAACAGAGTGAAACCTAAACATGAAAACGGTTACTGCAAAGAACGGTTTAATCTAGAAGAACCAAATTTGGTGAGCCAAGTGGGATTGGTGTCCTGATCATTACCTGCCAGTATCATCAAGATTGGGTGAAAAAATGTTTGCTGATTTCCGGAAACTCGTAGTTTTTTGGAAGTTTGGCAACCCCTTTCAATGAAAATGATTCTCGTCAGTCTCTGCTTGGGGCTACTTCAATAGGACACCAACCATATCGATAGAACTTGGAACTACATTATTGTGCCAAGTTTCAAGGAGCTAGCACAAACCGTGTTTGATTTAGAGTTCCAACTACATGTATCCATATAGGAGAAAACAGAGTGAAACCTAAACATGAAAACGGTTACTGCAAAGGAACGGTTTAACCTAGAAGAACGAAATTTGGTGAGCCAAGTGGGATTGGTGTACTGGTCATTACCTGCCAGTATCATCAAGATTGGGTGAAAAAATGTTTGCTGAGATTTCAGGAAACTCGTAGTTTTTTGGAAGTTTGGCAACCCCTTTCAATGAAAGTGATTCTCGTCAGTCCCTGCTTGGGGCAACTTCAATAGGACACCAACCATATCGATAGAACTTGGAACTACATTATTGTGCCAAGTTTCAAAGAGCTAGCACAAACCGTGTTTGATTTAGAGTTCCAACTACATGTATCCATATAGGAGAAAACATAGTGAAACCTAAACATGAAAACGGTTACTGCAAAGGAACGGTGTAACCTAGAAGAACGAAATTTGGTGATTGGAAAATTGGGATTGGTGTACTGATCATTACCTGCCAGTATCATCAAGATTGGGTGAAAAAATGTTTGCTGAGATTTCCGGAAACTCGTAGTTTTTTGGAAGCTTGGCAACCCCTTTCAATGAAAGTGATTCTCGTCAGTCTCTGCTTGGGGCTACTTCAATAGGACACCAACCATATCGATAGAACTTGGAACTACATTATTGTGCCAAGTTTCAAAGAGCTAGCACAAACCGTGCTTGATTTTGAGTTCCAACTACATGTATCCATATAGGAGAAAACAGAGTGAAACCTAAACATGAAAACGGTTACTGCAAACGAACGGTTTAATCTAGAAGAATGAAATTTTGTGAGCCAAGTGGGATTGGTGTCCTGATCATTTCCTGCAAGTATCATCAAGATTGGGTGAAAAAATATTTGCTGAGATTTCCGGAAACTCGTAGTTTTTTGGAAGCTTGGCAACCCCTTTCAATGAAAGTGATTCTCGTCAGTCTCTGCTTGGGGCTACTTCAATAGGACACAAACCATAGCGATAGAACTTGGAACTACATTATTGTGCCAAGTTTCAAAGAGCTAGCACAAACCGTGTTTGATTTAGAGTTCCAACTACATGTATCCATATAGGAGAAAACAGAGTGAAACCTAAACATGAAAACGGTTACTGCAAAGGAACAGTTTAACCTAGAAGAACGAAATTTGGTGAGCCAAGTGGTATTGGGGTACTGATCATTACCTGCCAGTATCATCAAGATTGGGTGAAAAAATGTTTGCTGAGATTTCAGGAAACTCGTAGTTTTTTGGAAGCTTGGCAACCCCTTTCAATGAAAGTGATTCTCGTCAGTCTCTGCTTGGGGCTACTTTAATAGGACACAAACCGTAGCGATAGAACTTGGAACTACATTATTGTGCCAAGTTTCAAAGAGCTAGCACACACCGTGTTTGATTTAGAGTTCCAACTACATGTATCCATATAGGAGAAAACAGAGTGATACCTAAACATGAAAACGATTACTGCAAAGGAACGGTTTAACCTAGAAGAACGAAATTTGGTGATTGGAAAATTGGGATTGGTGTACTGATCATTACCTGCCAGTATCATCAAGATTGGGTGAAAAAATGTTTGCTGAGATTTCCGGAAACTCGTAGTTTTTTGGAAGCTTGGCAACCCCTTTCAATGAAAGTGATTCTCGTCAGTCTCTGCTTGGGGCTACTTCAATAGGACACCAACCATAGCGATAGAACCTGGAACTACATTATTGTGCCAAGTTTCAAAGAGCTAGCACAAACCGTGCTTGGTTTTGAGTTCAAACTACATGTATCCATATAGGAGAAAACAGAGTGAAACCTAAACATGAAAATTGTTACTGCAAAGGAACGGTTTAACCTAGAAGAACGAAATTTGGTGAGCCAAGAGGGATTGGTGTACTGATCATTATCTGCCAGAATCATCAAGATTGGGTGAAAAATATTTGCTGAGAGTTCAGGAAACTCGTAGCTTTTTGGAAGCTTGGCAACCCCTTTCAATGAAAGTGATTCTCGTCAGTCTCTGCTTGGGGCTACTTCAATAGGACACCAACCATAGCGATAGAACTTGGAACTACATTATTGTGCCAAGTTTCAAAGAGCTAGCACAAACCGTGTTTGATTTAGAGTTCCAACTACATGTATCCATATAGGAGAAAACAGAGTGAAACCTAAACATGAAAACGGTTACTGCAAAGGAACAGTTTAACCTAGAAGATCGAAATTTGGTGAGCCAAGTGGTATTGGTGTACTGATCATTACCTGCCAGTATCATCAAGATTGGGTGAAAAAATGTTTGCTGAGATTTCAGGAAACTCGTAGTTTTTTGGAAGCTTGGCAACCCCTTTCAATGAAAGTGATTCTCGTCAGTCTCTGCTTGGGGCTACTTCAATAGGACACCAACCATATCGATAGAACTTGGAACTACATTATTGTGCCAAGTTTCAAAGAGCTAGCACAAACCGTGCTTCATTTTGAGTTCCAAACACATGTACTCATATAGGAGAAAACAGAGTGAAAGCTAAACATGAAAACGGTTACTGCAAAGGAACGGTTTAACCTAGAAGAACGTAATATGGTGAGCCAAGAGGGATTGGTGTACTGATCATTACCTGCTAGTATCATCAAGATTGGGTGAAAAATATTTGCTGAGATTTCAGGAAACTCGTAGCTTTTTTGAAGCCTGGCAACCCCTTTCAATGAAAGTGATTCTCGTCAGTCTCTGCTTGGGGCTACTTCAATAGGACACAAACCATAGCGATAGAACCTGGAACTACATTATTGTGCCGAGTTTCAAAGAGCTATCACAAACCGTGCTTGATTTTGAGTTCCAACTACATGTATCCATATAGGAGAAAACAGAGTGAAACCTCAACATGAAAACGTTTACTGCAAAGGAACAGTTTAACCTAGAAGAACGAAATTTGGTGAGCCAAGAGGGATTGGTGTACTCATCATTACCTGCAGTATCATCAAGATTGGGTGAAAAATATTTGCTGAGATTTCAGGAAACTCTTAGCTTTTTGGAAGCTTGGCAACCCCTTTCAATGAAAGTGATTTTCGTCAGTCTATGCTTGGGGCTACTTCAATAGGACACCAACCATAGCGATAGAACTTGGAACTACATTATTGTGCCAAGTTTCAAAGAGGTAGCACAATCTGTGTTTGATTTAGAGTTCCAACTACATGTATCCATATAGGAGAAAACAGAGTGAAACCTAAACATGAAAACGGTTAATGCAAAGGAAAGGTTTAACCTAGAAGAACGAAATTTGGTGAGCCAAGTGGGATTAGTGTACTGATCATTACCTGCCAGTATCATCAAGATTGGGTGAAAAAATGTTTGCTGAGATTTCAGGAAACTCGTAGTTTTTTGGAAGTTTGGCAACCCCTTTCAATGAAAGTGATTCTCGTCAGTCTCTGCTTGGGGCTACTTCAATAGGACACAAACCATAGCAATAGAACTTGGAACTACATTATTGTGCCAAGTTTCAAAGAGCTAGCACAAACCGTGTTTGATTTAGAGTTCCAACTACATGTATCCATATAGGAGAAAACAGAGTGAAACCTAAACATGAAAACGGTTACTGCAAAGGAACGGTTTAACCTAGAAGAACGAAATTTGGTGAGCCAAGTGGGATTGGTGTACTGATCATTACCAGCCAGTATCATCAAGATTGGGTGAAAAAATGTTTGCTGAGATTTCAAGATACTCGTAGCTTTTTGGAAGCTTGGCAACCCCTTTCAATGAAAGTGATTCTCCTCAGTCTCTGCTTGGGGCTACTTCAATAGGACAACAACCATATCGATAGAACTTGGAACTACATTATTGTGCCAAGTTTCAAAGAGCTAGCACAAACCGTGCTTGATTTTGAGTTCCAACTACATGTATCCATATAGGAGAAAACAGAGTGAAACCTAAACATGAAAACGGTTACTGCAAACGAACGGTTTAATCTAGAAGAATGAAATTTTGTGAGCCAAGTGGGATTGGTGTCCTGATCATTTCCTGCAAGTATCATCAAGATTGGGTGAAAAAATGTTTGCTGAGATTTCCGGAAACTCGTAGTTTTTTGGAAGCTTGGCAACCCCTTTCAATGAAAGTGATTCTCGTCAGTCTCTGCTTGGGGCTACTTCAATAGGACACAAACCATAGCGATAGAACTTGGAACTACATTATTGTGCCAAGTTTCAAAGAGCTAGCACAAACCGTGTTTGATTTAGAGTTCCAACTACATGTATCCATATAGGAGAAAACAGAGTGAAACCTAAACATGAAAACGGTTACTGCAAAGGAACAGTTTAACCTAGAAGAACGAAATTTGGTGAGCCAAGTGGTATTGGTGTACTGATCATTACCTGCCAGTATCATCAAGATTGGGTGAAAAAATGTTTGCTGAGATTTCAGGAAACTCGCAGTTTTTTGGAAGCTTGGCAACCCCTTTCAATGAAAGTGATTCTCGTCAGTCTCTGCTTGGGGCTACTTTAATAGGACACAAACCATAGCGATAGAACTTGGAACTACATTATTGTGCCAAGTTTCAAAGAGCTAGCACACACCGTGTTTGATTTAGAGTTCCAACTACATGTATCCATATAGGAGAAAACAGAGTGATACCTAAACATGAAAACGATTACTGCAAAGGAACGGTTTAACCTAGAAGAACGAAATTTGGTGATTGGAAAATTGGGATTGGTGTACTGATCATTACCTGCCAGTATCATCAAGATTGGGTGAAAAAATGTTTGCTGAGATTTCCAGAAACTCGTAGTTTTTTGGAAGCTTGGCAACCCCTTTCAATGAAAGTGATTCTCGTCAGTCTCTGCTTGGGGCTACTTCAATAGGACACCAACCATAGCGATAGAACCTGGAACTAAATTATTGTGCCAAGTTTCAAAGAGCTAGCACAAACCGTGCTTGGTTTTGAGTTCAAACTACATGTATCCATATAGGAGAAAACAGAGTGAAACCTAAACATGAAAACGGTTACTGCAAAGGAACGGTTTAACCTAGAAGAACGAAATTTGGTGAGCCAAGAGGGATTGGTGTACTGATCATTATCTGCCAGAATCATCAAGATTGGGTGAAAAATATTTGATGAGAGTTCAGGAAACTCGTAGCTTTTTGGAAGCTTGGCAACCCCTTTCAATGAAAGTGATTCTCGTCAGTCTCTGCTTGGGGCTACTTCAATAGGACACCAACCATAGCGAAAGAACTTGGAACTACATTATTGTGCCAAGTTTCAAAGAGCTAGCACAAACCGTGTTTGATTTAGAGTTCCAACTACATGTATCCATATAGGAGAAAACAGAGTGAAACCTAAACATGAAAACGTTTACTGCAAAGGAACAGTTTAACCTAGAAGAACGAAATTTGGTGAGCCAAGTGGTATTGGTGTACTGATCATTACCTGCCAGTATCATCAAGATTGGGTGAAAAAATGTTTGCTGAGATTTCCGGAAACTCGTAGTTTTTTGGAAGCTTGGCAACCCCTTTCAATGAAAGTGATTCTCGTCAGTCTCTGCTTGGGGCTACTTCAATAGGACACCAACCATATCGATAGAACTTGGAACTACATTATTGTGCCAAGTTTCAAAGAGCTAGCACAAACCGTGCTTCATTTTGAGTTCCAAACACATGTACTCATATAGGAGAAAACAGAGTGAAAGCTAAACATGAAAACGGTTACTGCAAACGAACGGTTTAAACTAGAAGAACGAAATTTGGTGAGCCAAGTGGGATTGGTGTACTGATCATTACCTGCAAGTATCATCAAGATAGGATGAAAAAATGTTTGCTGAGTTTTCAGGAAACTCGTAGTTTTTTGGAAGCTTGGCAACCCCTTTCAATGAAAGTGATTCTCGTCAGTCTCTGCTTGGGGCTACTTCAATAGGACACGAACCATAGCGATATAACTTGGAAATACATTATTGTGCCAAGTTTCAAAGAGCTAGCACAAACCGTGCTTGATTTTGAGTTCCAAATACTTGTATCCATATAGGAGAAAACAGAGTGAAACCTAAACATGAAAACGGTTACTGCAAAGGAACGGTTTAACCTAGAAGAACGAAATTTGGTGAGCCAAATGGGATTGGTGTCCTGATCATTACCTGCCAGTATCATCAAGATTGGGTGAAAAAATGTTTGCTGAGATTTCCGGAAACTCGTAGTTTTTTGGAAGCTTGGCAACCCCTTTCAATGAAAGTGATTCTCGTCAGTCTCTGCTTGGGGCTACTTCAATAGGACACCAACCATATCGATAAAACTAGGAACTACATTATTGTGCCAAGTTTCAAAGAGCTAGCACAAACCGTGCTTGATATTGAGTTCCAAATACTTGTATCCATATAGGAGAAAACAGAGTGAAACCTAAACATGAAAACGGTTACTGCAAACGAACGGTTTAACCTAGAAGAACGAAATTTGGTGAGCCAAGTGGGATTGGTGTACTGATCATTACCTGCCAGTATCATCAAGATTGGGTGAAAAAATGTTTGCTGAGATTTCCGGAAACTCGTAGTTTTTTGGAAGCTTGGCAACCCCTTTCAATGAAAGTGATTCTCGTCAGTCTCTGCTTGGGGCTACTTCAATAGGACACCAACCATAGCGATAGAACTTGGAACTACATGATTGTGCCAAGTTTCAAAGAGCTAGCCCAAACCGTGTTTAATTTAGAGTTCCAACTACATGTATCCATATAGTTGAAAACAGAGTGAAACCTAAACATGAAAATGGTTACTGCAAAGGGACGGTTTAACCTAGAAGAACGAAATTTGGTGAGCAAAGTGGGATTGTTGTACTGATCATTACCTGCCAGTATCATCAAGATTGGGTGAAAAAATGTTTGCTGAGATTTCCGGAAACTCGTAGTTTTTTGGAAGCTTGGCAACCCCTTTCAATGAAAGTGATTCTCGTCAGTCTCTGCTTGCGGCTACTTCAATAGGACACCAACCATAGCGATAGAACTTGGAACTACATTATTGTGCCAAGTTTCAAAGAGCTAGCACAATCCGTGTTTGATTTAGAGTTCCAACTACATGTATCCATTTTGGAGAAAACAGAGTGAAACCTACACATGAAAACGGTTACTGCAAAGGAACGGTTTAACCTAGAAGAACGAAATTTGGTGAGCCAAGTGGGATTGGTGTACTGATCATTACCTGCCAGTATCATCAAGATTGCGTGAAAAAATGTTTGCTGAGATTTCAGGAAACTCGTAGTTTTTTGGAAGCTTGGCAACCCCTTTCAATGAAAGTGATTCTCGTCAGTCTCTGCTTGGGGCTACTTCAATAGGACACAAACCATAGCGATAGAACTTGGAACTATATTATTGTGACAATTTTCAAAGAGCTAGCACAAACCATGTTTGATTTAGAGTTCCAACTACATGTATCCATATAGGAGAAAACAGAGTGAAACCTAAACATGAAAACGGTTACTGCAAAGGAAAGGTTTAACCTAGAAGAACGAAATTTGGTGAGCCAAGTGGGATTGGTGTACTGATCATTACCTGCCAGTATCATCAAGATTGCGTGAAAAAATGTTTGCTGAGATTTCCGGAAACTCGTAGGTTTTTGGAAGCTTGGCAACCCCTTTCAATGAAAGTGATTCTCGTCAGTCTCTGCTTGGGGCTACTTTAATAGGACACAAACCATAGCGATAGAACTTGGAACTACATTATTGTGCCAAGTTTCAAAGAGCTAGCACACACCGTGTTTGATTTAGAGTTCCAACTACATGTATCCATATAGGAGAAAACAGAGTGATACCTAAACATGAAAACGATTACTGCAAAGGAACGGTTTAACCTAGAAGAACGAAATTTGGTGATTGGAAAATTGGGATTGGTGTACTGATCATTACCTGCCAGTATCATCAAGATTGGGTGAAAAAATGTTTGCTGAGATTTCCGGAAACTCGTAGTTTTTTGGAAGCTTGGCAACCCCTTTCAATGAAAGTGATTCTCGTCAGTCTCTGCTTGGGGCTACTTCAATAGGACACCAACCATAGCGATAGAACCTGGAACTACATTATTGTGCCAAGTTTCAAAGAGCTAGCACAAACCGTGCTTGGTTTTGAGTTCAAACTACATGTATCCATAAAGGAAAAAACAGAGTGAAACCTAAACATGAAAACGGTTACTGCAAAGGAACGGTTTAACCTAGAAGAACGAAATTTGGTGAGCCAAGAGGGATTGGTGTACTGATCATTATCTGCCAGAATCATCAAGATTGGGTTAAAAAATATTTGCTGAGAGTTCAGGAAACTCGTAGCTTTTTGGAAGCTTGGCAACCCCTTTCAATGAAAGTGATTCTCGTCAGTCTCTGCTTGGGGCTACTTCAATAGGACACCAACCATAGCGATAGAACTTGGAACTACATTATTGTGCCAAGTTTCAAAGAGCTAGCACAAACCGTGTTTGATTTAGAGTTCCAACTACATGTATCCATATAGGAGAAAACAGAGTGAAACCTAAACATGAAAACGGTTACTGCAAAGGAACAGTTTAACCTAGAAGAACGAAATTTGGTGAGCCAAGTGGTATTGGTGTACTGATCATTACCTGCCAGTATCATCAAGATTGGGTGAAAAAATGTTTGCTGAGATTTCAGGAAACTCGTAGTTTTTTGGAAGCTTGGCAACCCCGTTCAATGAAAGTGATTCTCGTCAGTCTCTGCTTGGGGCTACTTCAATAGGACACCAACCATATCGATAGAACTTGGAACTACATTATTGTGCCAAGTTTCAAAGAGCTAGCACAAACCGTGCTTCATTTTGAGTTCCAAACACATGTACTCATATAGGAGAAAACAGAGTGAAAGCTAAACATGAAAACGGTTACTGCAAAGGAACGGTTTAACCTAGAAGAACGTAATATGGTGAGCCAAGAGGGATTGGTGTACTGATCATTACCTGCTAGTATCATCAAGATTGGGTGAAAAATATTTGCTGAGATTTCAGGAAACTCGTAGCTTTTTTGAAGCCTGGCAACCCCTTTCAATGAAAGTGATTCTCGTCAGTCTCTGCTTGGGGCTACTTCAATAGGACACAAACCATAGCGATAGAACCTGGAACTACATTATTGTGCCGAGTTTCAAAGAGCTAGCACAAACCGTGCTTGATTTTGAGTTCCAACTACATGTATCCATATAGGAGAAAACAGAGTGAAACCTCAACATGAAAACGTTTACTGCAAAGGAACAGTTTAACCTAGAAGAACGAAATTTGGTGAGCCAAGAGGGATTGGTGTACTCATCATTACCTGCCAGTATCATCAAGATTGGGTGAAAAATATTTGCTGAGATTTCAGGAAACTCTTAGCTTTTTGGAAGCTTGGCAACCCCTTTCAATGAAAGTGATTTTCGTCAGTCTATGCTTGGGGCTACTTCAATAGGACACCAACCATAGCGATAGAACTTGGAACTACATTATTGTGCCAAGTTTCAAAGAGGTAGCACAATCTGTGTTTGATTTAGAGTTCCAACTACATGTATCCATATAGGAGAAAACAGAGTGAAACCTAAACATGAAAACGGTTAATGCAAAGGAAAGGTTTAACCTAGAAGAACGAAATTTGGTGAGCCAAGTGGGATTAGTGTACTGATCATTACCTGCCAGTATCATCAAGATTGGGTGAAAAAATGTTTGCTGAGATTTCAGGAAACTCGTAGTTTTTTGGAAGTTTGGCAACCCCTTTCAATGAAAGTGATTCTCGTCAGTCTCTGCTTGGGGCTACTTCAATAGGACACAAACCATAGCGATAGAACTTGGAACTACATTATTGTGCCAAGTTTCAAAGAGCTAGCACAAACCGTGTTTGATTTAGAGTTCCAACTACATGTATCCATATAGGAGAAAACAGAGTGAAACCTAAACATGAAAACGGTTACTGCAAAGGAACGGTTTAACCTAGAAGAACGAAATTTGGTGAGCCAAGTGGGATTGGTGTACTGATCATTACCAGCCAGTATCATCAAGATTGGGTGAAAAAAATGTTTGCTGAGATTTCAAGATACTCGTAGCTTTTTGGAAGCTTGGCAACCCCTTTCAATGAAAGTGATTCTCCTCAGTCTCTGCTTGGGGCTACTTCAATAGGACACCAACCATATCGATAGAACTTGGAACTACATTATTGTGCCAAGTTTCAAAGAGCTAGCACAAACCGTGCTTGATTTTGAGTTCCAACTACATGTATCCATATAGGAGAAAACAGAGTGAAACCTAAACATGAAAACGGTTACTGCAAACGAACGGTTTAATCTAGAAGAATGAAATTTTGTGAGCCAAGTGGGATTGGTGTCCTGATCATTTCCTGCAAGTATCATCAAGATTGGGTGAAAAAATGTTTGCTGAGATTTCCGGAAACTCGTAGTTTTTTGGAAGCTTGGCAACCCCTTTCAATGAAAGTGATTCTCGTCAGTCTCTGCTTGGGGCTACTTCAATAGGACACAAACCATAGCGATAGAACTTGGAACTACATTATTGTGCCAAGTTTCAAAGAGCTAGCACAAACCGTGTTTGATTTAGAGTTCCAACTACATGTATCCATATAGGAGAAAACAGAGTGAAACCTAAACATGAAAACGGTTACTGCAAAGGAACAGTTTAACCTAGAAGAACGAAATTTGGTGAGCCAAGTGGTATTGGTGTACTGATCATTACCTGCCAGTATCATCAAGATTGGGTGAAAAAATGTTTGCTGAGATTTCCGGAAACTCGTAGTTTTTTGGAAGCTTGGCAACCCCTTTCAATGAAAGTGATTCTCGTCAGTCTCTGCTTGGGGCTACTTTAATAGGACACAAACCATAGCGATAGAACTTGGAACTACATTATTGTGCCAAGTTTCAAAGAGCTAGCACACAGTGTTTGATTTAGAGTTCCAACTACATGTATCCATATAGGAGAAAACAGAGGGATACCTAAACATGAAAACGATTACTGCAAAGGAACGGTTTAACCTAGAAGAACGAAATTTGGTGATTGGAAAATTGGGATTGGTGTACTGATCATTACCTGCCAGTATCATCAAGATTGGGTGAAAAAATGTTTGCTGAGATTTCCAGAAACTCGTAGTTTTTTGGAAGCTTGGCAACCCCTTTCAATGAAAGTGATTCTCGTCAGTCTCTGCTTGGGGCGACTTCAATAGGACACCAACCATAGCGATAGAACCTGGAACTAAATTATTGTGCCAAGTTTCAAAGAGCTAGCACAAACCGTGCTTGGTTTTGAGTTCAAACTACATGTATCCATATAGGAGAAAACAGAGTGAAACCTAAACATGAAAACGGTTACTGCAAAGGAACGGTTTAACCTAGAAGAACGAAATTTGGTGAGCCAAGAGGGATTGGTGTCCTGATCATTATCTGCCAGAATCATCAAGATTGGGTGAAAAATATTTGCTGAGAGTTCAGAACTCGTAGCTTTATTGGAAGCTTGGCAACCCCTTTCAATGAAAGTGATTCTCGTCAGTCTCTGCTTGGGGCCTACTTCAATAGGACACCAACCATAGCGAAAGAACTTGGAACTACATTATTGTGCCAAGTTTCAAAAGCTAGCACAAACCGTGTTTGATTTAGAGTTCCAACTACATGTATCCATATAGGAGAAAACAGAGAGAAACCTAAACATGAAAACGTTTACTGCAAAGGAACAGTTTTAACCTAGAAGAACGAAATTTGGTGAGCCAAGTGGTATTGGTGTACTGATCATTACCTGCCAGTATCATCAAGATTGGGTGAAAAAAATGTTTGCTGAGATTTCAGGAAACTCGTAGTTTGTTTGGAAGCTTGGCACCCCTTTCAATGAAAGTGATTCTCGTAAGTCTCTGCTTGGGGCTACTTCAATAGGACACCAACCATATCGATAGAACTTGGAACTACATTATTGTGCCAAGTTTCAAAGAGCTAGCACAAACCGTGCTTCATTTTGAGTTCCAAACACATGTACTCATATAGGAGAAAAACAGAGTGGAAAGCTAAACATGAAAACGGTTACTGCAAACGAACGGTTTAAACTAGAAGAAACGAAATTTGGTGAGCCAAGTGGGATTGGTGTACTGATCATTACCTGCAAGTATCATCAAGATAGGATGAAAAAATGTTTGCTGAGTTTTCAGGAAACTCGTAGTTTTTTGAAGCTTGGCAACCCCTTTCAATGAAAGTGATTCTCGTCAGTCTCTGCTTGGGGCTACTTCAATAGGACACGAACATAGCGATATAACTTGGAAATACATTATTGTGCCAAGTTTCAAAGAGCTAGCACAAACCGTGCTTGATTTTGAGTTCCAAATACTTGTATCCATATAGGAGAAAACAGAGTGAAACCTAAACATGAAAACGGTTACTGCAAAGGAACGGTTTAACCTAGAAGAACGAAATTTGGTGAGCCAAATGGGATTGGTGTCCTGATCATTACCTGCCAGTATCATCAAGATTGGGTGAAAAAATGTTGCTGAGATTTCCGGAAACTCGTAGTTTTTTGGAAGCTTGGCAACCCCTTTCAATGAAAGTGATTCTCGTCAGTCTCTGCTTGGGGCTACTTCAATAGGACACCAACCATATCGATAAAACTTGGAACTACATTATTGTGCCAAGTTTCAAAGAGCTAGCACAAACCGTGCTTGATATTGAGTTCCAAATACTTGTATCCATATAGGAGAAAACAGAGTGAAACCTAAACATGAAAACGGTTACTGCAAACGAACGGTTTAACCTAGAAGAACGAAATTTGGTGAGCCAAGTGGGAATTGGTGTACTGATCATTACCTGCCAGTATCATCAAGATGGGTGAAAAAATGTTTGCTGAGATTTCCGGAAACTCGTAGTTTTTTGGAAGCTTGGCAACCCCTTTCAATGAAAGTGATTCTCGTCAGTCTCTGCTTGGGGCTACTTCAACAGGACACCATCCATAGCGATAGAACTTGGAACTACATGATTTTGCCAAGTTTCAAAGAGCTAGCCCAAAACCCGTGTTTAATTTAGAGTTCCAACTACATGTATCCATTATAGGAGAAAACAGAGTGAAACCTAAAACTGGAAAACGGTTACTGCAAAGGGACGGTTTAACCAGAAGAACGAAATTTGGTGAGCAAAGTGGGATTGTTGTACTGTTCATTACCTGCCAGTATCATCAAGATTGGGTGAAAAATTGTTTGCTGAGATTTCAGGAAACTCGTAGTTTTTCGGAAGCTTGGCAACCCCTTTCAATGAAAGTGATTCTCGTCAGTCTCTGCTTGGGGCTACTTCAATAGGACACCAACCATAGCGATAGAACTTGGAACTACATTATTGTGCCAAGTTTCAAAGAGCTAGCCACAAACAGTGTTTTCATTTAGAGTTCCAACTACATGTATCCATATAGGAGAAAACAGAGTGAAACCTAAACATGAAAACGGTTACTGCAAAGGAACGGTTTAACCTAGAAGGAACGAAATTTAGGTGAGCCAAGTGGGATTGGTGTACTGATCATTACCTGCCAGTATCATCAAGATTGGGTGAAAAAATGTTTGTGAGATTTCAGGAAACTCGTAGTTTTTTGAAGCTGGCAACCCTTTACATGAAAGTGATTCTTGTCAGTCTCAGCTTGGGGCTACTCAATAGGACACAAACCATAGCGATAGAACTTGGAACTACATATTGATCCACGTTTCAAAGAGCTAGCACAATCCGTGTTTGATTTTAGAGTTCCAACTAGATGTATCCATATAAGAGAAAACAGAGTGAAACCTAAAAATGAAAATGGTTAAATGCAAAGGAACGGTTTAACCTAGATGAACGAAATTTGGTGAGCCAAGTGGGATTGTGCACTGATCATTACCTGCCAGTATCATCAAAATTGGGTGAGAAATTGTTTGCTGAGATTTCAGGATTACTCGTAGTTTTTTGGAAGCTTGGCAACCACTTTCAATGAAAGTGATTCTCGTCAGTCTCCTGCTTTGGGCTACTTCAATAGGGACACCAAACCATAGCGAAAGAACTTGGAACTACATTATTGTGCCAAGTTTCAAAGAGCTAGCTTAACCGTGTTTGATTTAGAGTTCAACTACATGTATCCATATAGGAGAAAACAGAGTGAAACCTAAACATGAAAACGGTTACTGCAAACGAACGGTTTAATCTAGAAGAACGAAATTTGGTGAGCAAAGTGGGATTGGTGTCTGATCATTACCTGCCAGTATCATCAAGATTGGGTGAAAAAATGTTTGCTGAGATTTCAGGAAACTCGTATTTTTTTGGAATGCTTTGGCAACCCTTTCAATGAAAGTGATTCTCGTCAGTCTCTGCTTGGGGCAAACACAATAGGACACCAACCATATCGATAGAAACTTTAGAACTGCATTATTGTGCCAGGTTTCAAAGAGCTAGCAAAAACCGTGTTTGATTTAGAGTTCCAACTACATGTATCCATATAGGAGAAAACAGAGTGAAACCCTAAACATGAAAACGGTTACTTCAAAGGAACGGTTTAACCTAGAAGAACGAAATTTGGTGAGCCAAGTGGGATTGGTGTACTGATCATTACCTGCCAGTATCATCAAGATTGGGTGAAAAAATGTTTGCTGAGAATTTCCAGAAACTCGTATTTTTTTGGAAGCTTGCAACCCCTTTCAATGAAAGTGATTCTCCTCAGTCTCTGCTTGGGCCTACTTCAATAGGACACAAACCATAGCGATAGAACTTGGAACTACATTTTTGTGCCAAGTTTCAAAGAGCTAGCACAAAGCGTGTTTGATTAAGAGTTCCAAATACATGTATCCATATAGGAGAAAACAGAGTGAACCTAAACATGAAAACGGTTACTGCAAACGAACGGTTTTAACCTAGAAGAACCTAATTTGGTGAGCCAAGTGGGATTGGTGTACCGATCATTACCTGCCTGTATCATCAAGATTGGGTGAAAAAATGTTTGCTGAGATTTCAGGATACTCGTAGCTTTTTGGAAGCTTGCAACCCCTTTCATTGAAAGTGATTCTCGTCAGTCTCTGCTTTGGGGCTACTTCAATAGGACACCAACCATAGCGATAGAACTTGGAACTACATTATTGTGCCAAGTTTCAAAGAGCTAGCACAAACCGTGTTTGATTTAGGGTTCCAACTACATGTATCCATATAGGAGAAACAGAGTGAAACCTAAACATGAAAACGGTTACTGCAAACGATCGGTTTAACCTAGAAGAACGAAATTTGGTGAGCCAAGTGGGATTGGTGTACTGATCATTACCTGCCAGTATCATCAAGATTGGGTGAAAAAAGTTTGCTTGAGATTTCAGGAAACTCGTAGTTTTTTGGAAGCTTGGCAACCCCTTTCAATGAAAGTGATTCTCGTCAGTCTCTGCTGGGGCTACTTCAATAGGACACCAACCATAGCGAAAGAACTTGGAACTACATTAATGTGCCAAGTTTCAAAGAGCTAGCACAACTGTGTTTGATTTAGAGTTCCAACTACATGTATCCATATAGGAGAAATAGAGTGAAACCTAAACATGAAAACGGTTACTGCAAAGTAACGGTTTAACAAGAAGAAGGAAATTTGGTGAAACAAGTGGGATTGGTGTCCTGATCATTACCTGCCAGTATCATCAAGAAGTGGGTGAAAAAATGTTTGCTGAGATTTCCGGAAACTCGTAGTTTTTTCGAAGCTTGGCAAATTGGCAACCCTTTCAATGAAAGTGATTCTCGCCAGTCTCTGCTTGGGGCTACTTCAATAGGACACCAACCATATCGAAAGAACTTGGAACTACAATATTGTGCCAAGTTTCAAAGAGCTAGCACAAACCGTGTTTGATTTAGAGTTCCAAATACATGTATCCATATAGGAGAAAAACAGAGTGAAACTAAACATGAAAAGGTTACTGCAAAGGAACGGTTTAACCTAGAAGAACGAAATTTGGTGAGCCTAGTGGGATTGGTGTACTGATCATTACCTGCCAGTATCATCAAGATTGGGTGAAAAAATGTTTGCTGAGATTTCAGGAAACTCGTAGTTTTTTGGAAGCTTGGCAACCCCTTTCAATGAAAGTGATTCTCGTCAGTCTCTGCTTGGGGCTACTTCAATAGGACACCAACCATAGCGATAGAACTTGGAACTACATTATTGTGCCAAGTTTCAAAGAGCTAGCACAAACAGTGTTTCATTTAGTGTTCCAGCTACATGTATCCGTATAGGAGAAAACAGAGTGAAACCTAAACATGAAAACGGTTACTGCAAGGAACGGTTTAACCTAGAAGAACGAAATTTGGTGAGCCAAGTGGGATTGGTGTACTGATCATTACCTGCCAGTATCATCAAGATTGGGTGAAAAAATGTTTGCTGAGATTTCAGGAAACTCGTAGTTTTTGGAAGCTTGGCAACCCCTTTCAATGAAAGTGATTCTTGTCAGTCTCTGCTTGGGCTACTTCAATAGGACACAAACCATAGCGATAGAACTTGGAACTACATTATTGTGCCACGTTTCAAAGAGCTAGCACAAACCGTGTTTTGATTTAGAGTTCCAACTACATGTATCCATATAGGAGAAAACAGAGTGAAACCTAAACATGAAAACGTTTACTGCAAAGGAACAGTTAACCTAGAAGAACGAAATTTGGTGAGCCAAGTGGTATTGGTGTACTGATCATTACCTGCCAGTATCACCAAGATTGGGTGAAAAAATGTTTGCTGAGATTTCAGGAAACTCGTAGTTTTTTGGAAGCTTGGCAACCCCTTTCAATGAAAGTGATTCTCGTAAGTCTCTGCTTGGGGCTACTTCAATAGGACACCAACCATATCGATAGAACTTGGAACTACATTATTGTGCAAAGTTTCAAAGAGCTAGCACAAACCGTGCTCATTTTGAGTTCCAAACACATGTACTATATAGGAGAAAACAGAGTGAAAGCTAAACATGGGAAACGGTTACTGCAAACGAACGGTTTAAACTAGAAGAACGAAATTTGGTGAGCCAAGTGGGATTGGTGTACTGATCATTACCTGCAAGTATCATCAAGATAGGATGAAAAATGTTTGCTGAGTTTTCAGGAAACTCGTAGTTTTTGGAAGCTTGGGCCAACCCCTTTCAATGAAAGTGATTCTCGTCAGTCTCTGCTTGGGGCTACTTCAATAGGACACGAACCCATAGCGATATAACTTGGAAATACATTATTGTGCCAAGTTTCAAAGAGCTAGCACAAACCGTGCTTGATTTTGAGTTCCAAATACTTGTATCCATATAGGAGAAAACAGAGTGAAACCTAAACATGAAAACGGTTACTGCAAAGGAACGGTTTAACCTAGAAGAACGAAATTTGGTGAGCCAAATGGGATTGGTGTCCTGATCATTACCTGCCAGTATCATCAAGATTGGGTGAAAAAATGTTTGCTGAGATTTCCGGAAACTCGTAGTTTTTTGGAAGCTTGGCAACCCCTTTCAATGAAAGTGATTCTCGTCAGTCTCTGCTTGGGGCTACTTCAATAGGACACCAACCATATCGATAAAACTTGGAACTACATTATTGTGCCAAGTTTCAAAGAGCTAGCACAAACCGTGCTTGATATTGAGTTCCAAATACTTGTATCCATATAGGAGAAAACAGAGTGAAACCTAAACATGAAAACGGTTACTGCAAACGAACGGTTTAACCTAGAAGAACGAAATTTGGTGAGCCAAGTGGGATTGGTGTACTGATCATTACCTGCCAGTATCATCAAGATTGGGTGAAAAAATGTTTGCTGAGATTTCCGGAACTCGTAGTTTTTTGGAAGCTTGGCAACCCCTTTCAATGAAAGTGATTCTCGTCAGTCTCTGCTTGGGGCTACTTCAATAGGACACCAACCATAGCGATAGAACTTGGAACTACATGATTTTGCCAAGTTTCAAAGAGCTAGCCCAAACCGTGTTTAATTTAGAGTTCCAACTACATGTATCCATATAGGAGAAAAACAGAGTGAAACCTAAACATGAAAACGGTTACTGCAAAGGGACGGTTTAACCTAGAAGAACGAAATTTGGTGAGCAAAGTGGATTGTTGTACTGATCATTACCTGCCAGTCATCATCAGGATTGGGTGAAAAAATGTTTGCTGAGATTTCAGGAAACTCGTAGTTTTTCGGAAGCTTGGCAACCCCTTTCAATGAAAGTGATTCTCGTCAGTCTCTGCTTGGGGCTACTTCAATAGGACACCAACCATAGCGATAGAACTTGGAACTACATTATTGTGCCAAGTTTCAAAGAGCTAGCACAAACAGTGTTTCATTTAGAGTTCCAACTACATGTATCCATATAGGAGAAAACAGAGTGAAACCTAAACATGAAAACGGTTACTGCAAAGGAACGGTTTAACCTAGAAGAACGAAATTTGGTGAGCCAAGTGGGATTGGTGTACTGATCATTACCTGCCAGTATCATCAAGATTGGGTGAAAAAATGTTTGCTGAGATTTCAGGAAACTCGTAGTTTTTTGGAAGCTTGGCAACCCCTTTCAATGAAAGTGATTCTTGTCAGTCTCTGCTTGGGGCTACTTCCAATAGGACACAACCATAGCGATAGAACTTGGAACTACATTATTGTGCCACGTTTCAAGAGCTAGCACAATCCGTGTTTGATTTAGAGTTCCAACTAGATGTATCCATATAAGAGAAAACAGAGTGAAACCTAAACATGAAAATGGTTAATGCAAAGGAACGGTTTAACCTAGAAGAACGAAATTTGGTGAGCCAAGTGGGATTGGTGCACTGATCATTACCTGCCAGTATCATCAAAATTGGGTGAGAAATTGTTTGCTGAGATTTCAGGATACTCTAGTAGTTTTTTGGAAGCTTGGCAACCCATTCAATGAAAGTGATTCTCGTCAG
>NW_027554204.1:0-87849 GCF_045843805.1 Urocitellus parryii
ACTCGCAGTTTTTTGGAAGCTTGGCAACCCCTTTCAATGAAAGGGATTCTCGTCAGTCTCTGCTTGGGGCTACTTCAATAGCACACAAACCATAGCGATAGAACTTGGAACTACATTATTGTGCCAAGTTTCAAAGAGCTAGCACAAACCGTGTTTGATTTAGAGTTCCAACTACATGTATCCATATAGGAGAAAACAGAGTGAAACCTAAACATGAAAACGGTTACTGCAAAGGAACGGTTTAACCTAGAAGAACGAAATTTGGTGAGCCAAGTGGGATTGGTGTACTGATCATTAAATGGAAGTATCATCAAGATTGAGTGAAAAAATGTTTGCTGAGATTTCAGGAAACTCGTAGTTTTTTGGAAGCTTGGCAACCCCTTTCAATGAAAGGGATTCTCATCAGTCGCTGCTTGGGGCTACTTCAATAGCACACAAACCCTAGCGATAGAACTTGAAACTACATTATTTTGCCAAGTTTCAAAGAGCTAGCACAAACCGTGTTTGATTTAGAGTTCCAACTACATGTATCTATATAGGAGAAAACAGAGTGAAACCTAAATATGAAAACGATTACTGCAAAGGAACGGTTTAACCTAGAAGAACGAAATTTGGTGAGCCAAGTGGGATTGGTGTACTGATCATTAAATGGAAGTATCATCAAGATTGGGTGAAAAAATGTCAGCTGAGATCTCAGGAAACTCGTAGTTTTTTGGAAGCTTGGCAACCCCTTTCAATGAAAGGGATTCTCGTCAGTCTCTGCTTGGGGCTATTTCAATAGCACACAAACCATAGTGATAGAACTTGGAACTACATTATTGTGCCAAGTTTCAAAGAGCTAGCACAAACCGTGTTTGATTTAGAGTTCCAACTACATGTATCCATATAGGAGAAAACAGAGTGAAACCTAAACATGAAAACGGTTACTGCAAAGGAACGGTTTAACCTAGAAGAACGAAATTTGGTGAGCCAAGTGGGATTGGTGTACTGATCATTAAATAGAAGTATCATCAAGATTGGGTGAAAAAATATTTGCTGAGATTTCAGGAAACTCGTAGTTTTTTGGAAGCTTGGCAACCCCTTTCAATGAAAGGGATTCTCGTCAGTCTCTGCTTGGGGCTACTTCAATAGCACACAAACCATAGCGATAGAACTTGGAACTACATTATTGTGCCAAGTTTCAAAGAGCTAGCACAAACCGTGTTTGATTTAGAGTTCCAACTACATGTATCCATATAGGAGAAAACAGAGTGAAACCTAAACATGAAAACGGTTACTGCAAAGGAACGTTTTAACCTAGAAGAACAAAATTTAGTGAGCCAAGTGGGATTCATGTACTGATCACTACCTGCAAGTATCATCAAGATTGGGTGAAAAAATGTTTGCTGAGATTTCAGGAAACTCGCAGTTTTTTGGAAGCTTGGCAACCCCTTTCAATGAAAGGGATTCTCGTCAGTCTCTGCTTGGGGCTACTTCAATAGCACACAAACCATAGCGATAGAACTTGGAACTACATTCTTGTGCCAAGTTTCAAAGAGCTAGCACAAACCGTGTTTGATTTAGAGTTCCAACTACATGTATCCATATAGGAGAAAACAGAGTGAAACCTAAACATGAAAACGGTTACTGCAAAAGAACGGTTTAACCTAGAAGAACGAAATTTGGTGAGCCAAGTGGGATTGGTGTACTGATCATTAAATAGAAGTATCATCAAGATTGGGTGAAAAAATGTTTGCTGAGATTTCAGGAAACTCGTAGTTTTTTGGAAGCTTGGCAACCCCTTTCAATGAAAGGGATTCTCGTCAGTCTCTGCTTGGGGCTACTTCAATAGCACACAAACCATAGTGATAGAACTTGGAACTACATTATTGTGCCAAGTTTCAAAGAGCTAGCACAAACCGTGTTTGATTTAGTGTTCCAAATACATATATCCATATAGGAGAAAACAGAGTGAAACCTAAACATGAAAACGGTTACTGCAAAGAACGGTTTAACCTAGAAGAACGAAATTTGGTGAGCCAAGTGGGATTCGTGTACTGATCACTACCTGCAAGTATCATCAAGATTGGGTGAAAAAATGTTTGCTGAGATTTCAGGAAACTCGCAGTTTTTTGAAAGCTGGCAACCCCTTTCAATGAAAGGGATTCTCGTCAGTCTCTGCTTGGGGCTACTTCAATAGCACACAAACCATAGCGATAGAACTTGGAACTACATTCTTGTGCCAAGTTTCAAAGAGCTAGCACAAACCGTGTTTGATTTAGAGTTCCAACTACATGTATCCATATAGGAGAAAACAGAGTGAAACCTAAACATGAAAACGGTTACTGCAAAGGAACGGTTTAACCTAGAAGAACGAAATTTGGTGAGCCAAGTGGGATTGGTGTACTGATCATTAAATAGAAGTATCATCAAGATTGGGTGAAAAAATGTTTGCTGAGATTTCAGGAAACTCGTAGTTTTTTGGAAGCTTGGCAACCCCTTTCAATGAAAGGGATTCTCGTCAGTCTCTGCTTGGGGCTACTTCAATAGCACACAAAGCATAGCGATAGAACTTGGAACTACATTATTGTGCCAAGTTTCAAAGAGCTAACACAAACCGTGTTTGATTTAGTGTTCCAACTACATGTATCCATATAGGAGAAAACAGAGTGAAACCTAAACATGAAAACGGTTACTGCAAAGGAACGGTTTAACCTAGAAGAACGAAATTTGGTGAGCCAAGTGGGATTCGTGTACTGATCACTACCTGCAAGTATCATCAAGATTGGGTGAAAAAATGTTTGCTGAGATTTCAGGAAACTCGCAGTTTTTTGGAAGCTTGGCAACCCCTTTCAATGAAAGGGATTCTCGTCAGTCTCTGCTTGGGGCTACTTCAATAGCACACAAACCATAGCGATAGAACTTGGAACTACATTATTGTGCCAAGTTTCAAAGAGCTACCACAAACCGTGTTTGATTTAGAGTTCCAACTACATGTATCCATATAGGAGAAAACAGAGTGAAACCTAAACATGAAAACGGTTACTGCAAAGGAACGTTTTAACCTAGAAGAACAAAATTTAGTGAGCCAAGTGGGATTCATGTACTGATCACTACCTGCAAGTATCATCAAGATTGGGTGAAAAAATGTTTGCTGAGATTTCAGGAAACTCGTAGTTTTTTGGAAGCTTGGCAACCCCTTTCAATGAAAGGGATTCTCGTCAGTCTCTGCTTGGGGCTACTTCAATAGCACACAAACCATAGCGATAGAACGTGGAACTACATTATTGTGCCAAGTTTCAAAGAGCTACCACAACCGTGTTTGATTTAGAGTTCCAACTACATGTATCCATATAGGAGAAAACAGAGTGAAACCTAAACATGAAAACGGTTACTGCAAAGGAAGGGTTTAACCTAGAAGAACGAAATTTGGTGAGCCAAGTGGGATTCGTGTACTGATCACTACGTGCAAGTATCATCAAGATTGGGTGAAAAAATGTTTGCTGAGATTTCAGGAAACTCGCAGTTTTTTGGAAGCTTGGCAACCCCTTTCAATGAAAGGGATTCTCGTCAGTCTCTGCTTGGGGCTACTTCAATAGCACACAAACCATAGCGATAGAACTTGGAACTACATTATTGTGCCAAGTTTCAAAGAGCTAGCACAAACCGTGTTTGATTTAGAGTTCCAACTACATGTATCCATATAGGAGAAAACAGAGTGAAACCTAAACATGAAAACGGTTACTGCAAAGGAACGGTTTAACCTAGAAGAACGAAATTTGGTGAGCCAAGTGGGAATGGTGTACTGATAATTAAATAGAAGAATGATCAAGATTGGGTGAAAAAATGTTTGCTGAGGTTTCAGGAAACTCGTAGTTTTTTGGAAGCTTGGCAACCCCTTTCATTGAAAGGGATTCTCGTCAGTCTCTGCTTGGGGCTACTTCAATAGCACACAAACCATAGCGATAGAACTTGGAACTACATTATTGTGCCAAGTTTCAAAGAGCTAGCACAAACCGTGTTTGATTTAGAGGTCCAACTACATGTATCCATATAGGAGAAAACAGAGTGAAACCTAAACATGAAAACGGTTACTGCAAAGGAACGGTTTAACCTAGAAGAACGAAATTTGGTGAGCCAAGTGGGATTTGTGTACTGATCATTAAATGGAAGTATCATCAAGATTGGGTGAAAAAATGTTTGCTGAGATTTCAGGAAACTCGTAGTTTTTTGGAAGCTTGGCAACCCCTTTCAATGAACGGGATTCTCCTCAGTCTCTGCTTGGGGCTACTTCAATAACACACAAACCCTAGCCATAGAACTTGAAACTACATTATTGTGCCAAGTTTCAAAGAGCTAGCACAAACCGTGTTTGATTTAGAGTTCCAACTACATGTATCCATATAGGAGAAAACAGAGTGAAACCTAAACATGAAAACGGTTACTGCAAAGGAACGGTTTAACCTAGAAGAACGAAATTTGGTGAGCCAAGTGGGATTGGTGTACTGATCATTAAATAGAAGTATCATCAAGATTGGGTGAAAAAATGTTTGCTGAGATTTCAGGAAACTCGTAGTTTTTTGGAAGCTTGGCAACCCCTTTCAATGAACGGGATTCTCCTCAGTCTCTGCTTGGGGCTACTTCAATAACACACAAACCATAGCGATAGAACTTGGAACTACATTATTGTGCCAAGTTTCAAAGAGCTAGCACAAACCGTGTTTGATTTAGAGTTCCAACTACATGTATCCATATAGGAGAAAACAGAGTGAAACCTAAACATGAAAACGGTTACTGCAAAGGAACGGTTTAACCTAGAAGAACGAAATTTGGTGAGCCAAGTGGGATTGGTGTACTGATCATTAAATAGAAGTATCATCAAGATTGGGTGAAAAAATGTTTGCTGAGATTTCAGGAAACTCGTAGTTTTTTGGAAGCTTGGCAACCCCTTTCAATGAAAGGGATTCTCGTCAGTCTCTGCTTGGGGCTACTTCAATAGCACACAAAGCATAGCGATAGAACTTGGAACTACATTATTGTGCCAAGTTTCAAAGAGCTAACACAAACCGTGTTTGATTTAGTGTTCCAACTACATGTATCCATATAGGAGAAAACAGAGTGAAACCTAAACATGAAAACGGTTACTGCAAAGGAACGGTTTAACCTAGAAGAACGAAATTTGGTGAGCCAAGTGGGATTCGTGTACTGATCACTACCTGCAAGTATCATCAAGATTGGGTGAAAAAATGTTTGCTGAGATTTCAGGAAACTCGCAGTTTTTTGGAAGCTTGGCAACCCCTTTCAATGAAAGGGATTCTCGTCAGTCTCTGCTTGGGGCTACTTCAATAGCACACAAACCATAGCGATAGAACTTGGAACTACATTATTGTGCCAAGTTTCAAAGAGCTAGCACAAACCGTGTTTGATTTAGAGTTCCAACTACATGTATCCATATAGGAGAAAACAGAGTGAAACCTAAACATGAAAACGGTTACTGCAAAGGAACGGTTTAACCTAGAAGAACGAAATTTGGTGAGCCAAGTGGGATTGGTGTACTGATCATTAAATGGAAGTATCATCAAGATTGAGTGAAAAAATGTTTGCTGAGATTTCAGGAAACTCGTAGTTTTTTGGAAGCTTGGCAACCCCTTTCAATGAAAGGGATTCTCATCAGTCGCTGCTTGGGGCTACTTCAATAGCACACAAACCCTAGCGATAGAACTTGAAACTACATTATTTTGCCAAGTTTCAAAGAGCTAGCACAAACCGTGTTTGATTTAGAGTTCCAACTACATGTATCTATATAGGAGAAAAAAGAGTGAAACCTAAATATGAAAACGATTACTGCAAAGGAACGGTTTAACCTAGAAGAACGAAATTTGGTGAGCCAAGTGGGATTGGTGTACTGATCATTAAATGGAAGTATCATCAAGATTGGGTGAAAAAATGTCAGCTGAGATCTCAGGAAACTCGTAGTTTTTTGGAAGCTTGGCAACCCCTTTCAATGAAAGGGATTCTCGTCAGTCTCTGCTTGGGGCTATTTCAATAGCACACAAACCATAGTGATAGAACTTGGAACTACATTATTGTGCCAAGTTTCAAAGAGCTAGCACAAACCGTGTTTGATTTAGAGTTCCAACTACATGTATCCATATAGGAGAAAACAGAGTGAAACCTAAACATGAAAACGGTTACTGCAAAGGAACGGTTTAACCTAGAAGAACGAAATTTGGTGAGCCAAGTGGGATTTGTGTACTGATCATTAAATGGAAGTATCATCAAGATTGGGTGAAAAAATGTTTGCTGAGATTTCAGGAAACTCGTAGTTTTTTGGAAGCTTGGCAACCCCTTTCAATGAAAGGGATTCTCGTCAGTCTCTGCTTGGTGCTACTTCAATAGCACACAAACCCTAGCGATAGAACTTGAAACTACATTATTGTGCCAAGTTTCAAAGAGCTAGCACAAACCGTGTTTGATTTAGAGTTCCAACTACATGTATCCATATAGGAGAAAACAGAGTGAAACCTAAACATGAAAACGGTTACTGCAAAAGAACGGTTTAACCTAGAAGAACGAAATTTGGTGAGCCAAGTGAGATTGGTGTACTGATCATTAAATAGAAGTATCATCAAGATTGGGTGAAAAAATGTTTGCTGAGATTTCAGGAAACTCGTAGTTTTTTGGAAGCTTGGCAACCCCTTTCAATGAAAGGGATTCTCGTCAGTCTCTGCTTGGGGCTACTTCAATAGCACACAAACCATAGTGATAGAACTTGGAACTACATTATTGTGCCAAGTTTCAAAGAGCTAGCACAAACCGTGTTTGATTTAGTGTTCCAAATACATGTATCCATATAGGAGAAAACAGAGTGAAACCTAAACATGAAAACGGTTACTGCAAAGAACGGTTTAACCTAGAAGAACGAAATTTGGTGAGCCAAGTGGGATTCGTGTACTGATCACTACCTGCAAGTATCATCAAGATTGGGTGAAAAAATGTTTGCTGAGATTTCAGGAAACTCGCAGTTTTTTGAAAGCTGGCAACCCCTTTCAATGAAAGGGATTCTCGTCAGTCTCTGCTTGGGGCTACTTCAATAGCACACAAACCATAGCGATAGAACTTGGAACTACATTCTTGTGCCAAGTTTCAAAGAGCTAGCACAAACCGTGTTTGATTTAGAGTTCCAACTACATGTATCCATATAGGAGAAAACAGAGTGAAACCTAAACATGAAAACGGTTACTGCAAAGGAACGGTTTAACCTAGAAGAACGAAATTTGGTGAGCCAAGTGGGATTGGTGTACTGATCATTAAATAGAAGTATCATCAAGATTGGGTGAAAAAATGTTTGCTGAGATTTCAGGAAACTCGTAGTTTTTTGGAAGCTTGGCAACCCCTTTCAATGAAAGGGATTCTCGTCAGTCTCTGCTTGGGGCTACTTCAATAGCACACAAAGCATAGCGATAGAACTTGGAACTACATTATTGTGCCAAGTTTCAAAGAGCTAACACAAACCGTGTTTGATTTAGTGTTCCAACTACATGTATCCATATAAGAGAAAACAGAGTGAAACCTAAACATGAAAACGGTTACTGCAAAGGAACGGTTTAACCTAGAAGAACGAAATTTGGTGAGCCAAGTGGGATTCGTGTACTGATCACTACCTGCAAGTATCATCAAGATTGGGTGAAAAAATGTTTGCTGAGATTTCAGGAAACTCGCAGTTTTTTGGAAGCTTGGCAACCCCTTTCAATGAAAGGGATTCTCGTCAGTCTCTGCTTGGGGCTACTTCAATAGCACACAAACCATAGCGATAGAACTTGGAACTACATTATTGTGCCAAGTTTCAAAGAGCTAGCACAAACCGTGTTTGATTTAGAGTTCCAACTACATGTATCCATATAGGAGAAAACAGAGTGAAACCTAAACATGAAAACGGTTACTGCAAAGGAACGGTTTAACCTAGAAGAACGAAATTTGGTGAGCCAAGTGGGATTGGTGTACTGATCATTAAATGGAAGTATCATCAAGATTGAGTGAAAAAATGTTTGCTGAGATTTCAGGAAACTCGTAGTTTTTTGGAAGCTTGGCAACTCCTTTCAATGAAAGGGATTCTCATCAGTCGCTGCTTGGGGCTACTTCAATAGCACACAAACCCTAGCGATAGAACTTGAAACTACATTATTTTGCCAAGTTTCAAAGAGCTAGCACAAACCGTGTTTGATTTAGAGTTCCAACTACATGTATCTATATAGGAGAAAACAGAGTGAAACCTAAATATGAAAACGATTACTGCAAAGGAACGGTTTAACCTAGAAGAACGAAATTTGGTGAGCCAAGTGGGATTGGTGTACTGATCATTAAATGGAAGTATCATCAAGTTTGGGTGAAAAAATGTCAGCTGAGATCTCAGGAAACTCGTAGTTTTTTGGAAGCTTGGCAACCCCTTTCAATGAAAGGGATTCTCGTCAGTCTCTGCTTGTGGCCACTTCAATAGCACAGAAACCATAGCGATAGAATTTGGAACTACATTCTTGTGCCAAGTTTCAAAGAGCTAGCACAAACCGTGTTTGATTTAGTGTTCCAAATACATGTATCCATATAGGAGAAAACAGAGTGAAACCTAAACATGAAAACGGTTACTGCAAAGAACGGTTTAACCTAGAAGAACGAAATTTGGTGAGCCAAGTGGGATTCGTGTACTGATCACTACCTGCAAGTATCATCAAGATTGGGTGAAAAAATGTTTGCTGAGATTTCAGGAAACTCGCAGTTTTTTGAAAGCTGGCAACCCCTTTCAATGAAAGGGATTCTCGTCAGTCTCTGCTTGGGGCTACTTCAATAGCACACAAACCATAGCGATAGAACTTGGAACTACATTCTTGTGCCAAGTTTCAAAGAGCTAGCACAAACCGTGTTTGATTTAGAGTTCCAACTACATGTATCCATATAGGAGAAAACAGAGTGAAACCTAAACATGAAAACGGTTACTGCAAAGGAACGGTTTAACCTAGAAGAACGAAATTTGGTGATCCAAGTGGGATTCGTATACTGATCACTACCTGCAAGTATCATCAAGATTGGGTGAAAAAATGTTTGCTGAGATTTCAGGAAACTCGCAGTTTTTTGGAAGCTTGGCAACCCCTTTCAATGAAAGGCATTCTCGTCAGTCTCTGCTTGGGGCTACTTCAATAGCACACAAACCATAGCGATAGAACTTGGAACTACATTATTGTGCCAAGTTTCAAAGAGCTAGCACAAACCGTGTTTGATTTAGAGTTCCAAATACATGTATCCATATAGGAGAAAACAGAGTGAAACCTAAACATGAAAACGGTTACTGCAAAGGAACGGTTTAACCTAGAAGAACGAAATTTGGTGAGCCAAGTGGGATTGGTGTACTGACCATTAAATGGAAGTATCATCAAGATTGGGTGAAAAAATGTTTGCTGAGATTTCAGGAAACTCGCAGTTTTTTGGAAGCTTGGCAACCCCTTTCAATGAAAGGGATTCTCGTCAGTCTCTGCTTGGGGCTACTTCAATAGCACACAAACCCTAGCGATAGAACTTGAAACTACATTATTGTGCCAAGTTTCAAAGAGCTAGCACAAACCGTGTTTGATTTAGAGTTCCAACTACATGTATCTATATAGGAGAAAACAGAGTGAAAACTAAATATGAAAACGATTACTGCAAAGGAACGGTTTAACCTAGAAGAACGAAATTTGGTGAGCCAAGTGGGATTGGTGTACTGATCATTAAATGGAAGTATCATCAAGACTGAGTGAAAAAATGTTTGCTGAGATTTCAGGAAACTCGCAGTTTTTTGGAAGCCTGGCAACCCCTTTCCATGAAAGGGATTCTCGTCAGTCTCTGCTTGGGGCTACTTCAATAGCACACAAACCATAGTGATAGAACTTGGAACTACATTATTGTGCCAAGTTTCAAAGAGCTAGCACAAACCGTGTTTGATTTAGAGTTCCAACTACATGTATCCATATAGGAGAAAACAGAGTGAAACCTAAACATGAAAACGGTTACTGCAAAGGAACGGTTTAACCTAGAAGAACGAAATTTGGTGAGCCAAGTGGGATTGGTGTACTGATCATTAAATGGAAGTATCATCAAGATTGGGTGAAAAAATGTTTGCTGAGATTTCAGGAAACTCGTAGTTTTTTGGAAGCTTGGCAACCCCTTTCAATGAAAGGGATTCTCGTCAGTCTCTGCTTGGGGCTACTTCAATAGCACACAAACCATAGCGATAGAACTTGGAAATACATTATTGTGCCAAGTTTCAAAGAGCTAGCACAAACCGTGTTTGATTTAGAGTTCCAACAACATGTATCCAAATAGGAGAAAACAGAGTGAAACCTAAACATGAAAACGGTTACTGCAAAGGAACGGTTTAACCTAGAAGAACGAAATTTGGTGAGCCAAGTGGGATTCGTGTACTGATCACTACCTGCAAGTATCATCAAGATTGGGTGAAAAAATTTTTGCTGAGATTTCAGGAAACTCGCAGTTTTTTGGAAGCCTGGCAACCCCTTTCCATGAAAGGGATTCTCGTCAGTCTCTGCTTGGGGCTACTTCAATAGCACACAAACCATAGTGATAGAACTTGGAACTACATTATTGTGCCAAGTTTCAAAGAGCTAGCACAAACCGTGTTTGATTTAGAGTTCCAACTACATGTATCCATATAGGAGAAAACAGAGTGAAACCTAAACATGAAAACGGTTACTGCAAAGGAACGGTTTAACCTAGAAGAACGAAATTTGGTGATCCAAGTGGAATTGGTGTACTGATCATTAAATAGAGGTATCATCAAGATTGGGTGAAAAAATGTTTGCTGAGATTTCAGGAAACTCGTAGTTTTTTGGAAGCTTGGCAACCCCTTCAATGAAAGGGGTTCTCGTCAGTGTCTGCTTGGGGTACTTCAATAGCACACAAACCATAGCGATAGAACTTGGAACTACATTATTGTGCCAAGTTTCAAAGAGCTAGCACAAACCGTGTTTGATTTAGAGTTCCAACTACATGTATCCATATGGGAGAAAACAGAGTGAAAACTAAACATGAAAACGGTTACTGCAAAGGAAGGGTTTAACCTAGAAGAACGAAATTTGGTGAGCCAAGTGGGATTCGTGTACTGATCACTACCTGCAAGTATCATCAAGATTGGGTGAAAAAATGTTTGCTGAGATTTCAGGAAACTCGTAGATTTTGGAAGCTTGATAACCCCTTTCAATGAAAGGGATTCTCGTCAGTCTCTGCTTGGGGCTACTTCAAAAGCACACAAATCATAGCGACAGAACTTAGAACTACATTATTGTTCCAAGTTTCAAAGAGCTAGCACAAACAGTGTTTGATTTAGAGTTCCAACTACATGTATCCATATAGGAGAAAACAGAGTGAAACCTAAACATGAAAACGGTTACTGCAAAGGAACGGTTTAACCTAGAAGAACGAAATTTGGTGAGCCAAGTGGGATTGGTGTACTGATCATTAAATGGAAGCATCATCAAGATTGGGTGAAAAAATGTTAGCTGAGATTTCATGAAACTCGTAGTTTTTTGGAAGCTTGATAACCCCTTTCAATGAAAGGCATTCTCGTCAGTCTCTGCTTGGGGCTACTTCAATAGCACACAAACCATAGCGATAGAACTTGGAACTACATTATTGTGCCAAGTTTCAAAGAGCTAGCACAAACCGTGTTTGATTTAGAGTTCCAACTACATGTATCCATATAGGAGAAAACAGAGTGAAACCTAAACATGAAAACGGTTACTGCAAAGGAACGGTTTAACCTAGAAGAACGAAATTTGGTGAGCCAAGTGGGATTGGTGTACTGATCATTAAATGGAAGTATCATCAAGATTGGGCGAAAAAATGTCAGCTGAGATCTCAGGAAACTCGTAGTTTTTTGGAAGCTTGGCAACCCCTTTCAATGAAAGGGATTCTCGTCAGTCTCTGCTTGGGGCTATTTCAATAGCACACAAACCATAGTGATAGAACTTGGAACTACATTATTGTGCCATGTTTCAAAGAGCTAGCACAAACCGTGTTTGATTTAGAGTTCCAACTACATGTATCCATATAGGAGAAAACAGAGTGAAACCTAAACATGAAAACGGTTACTGCAAAGGAACGGTTTAACCTAGAAGAACGAAATTTGGTGAGCCAAGTGGGATTGGTGTACTGATCATTAAATAGAAGTATCATCAAGATTGGGTGAAAAAATGTTTGCTGAGATTTCAGGAAACTCGCAGTTTTTTGGAAGCTTGGCAACCCCTTTCAATGAAAGGGATTCTCGTCAGTCTCTGCTTGGGGCTACTTCAATAGCACACAAACCATAGCGATAGAACTTGGAACTACATTATTGTGCCAAGTTTCAAAGAGCTAGCACAAACCGTGTTTGATTTAGAGTTCCAACTACATGTATCCATATAGGAGAAAACAGAGTGAAACCTAAACATGAAAACGGTTACTGCAAAGGAACGGTTTAACCTAGAAGAACGAAATTTGGTGATCCAAGTGGAATTGGTGTACTGATCATTAAATAGAGGTATCATCAAGATTGGGTGAAAAAATGTTTGCTGAGATTTCAGGAAACTCGTAGTTTTTTGGAAACTTGGCAACCCCTTTCAATGAAAGGGGTTCTCGTCAGTGTCTGCTTGGGGTACTTCAATAGCACACAAACCATAGCGATAGAACTTGGAACTACATTATTGTGCCAAGTTTCAAAGAGCTAGCACAAACCGTGTTTGATTTAGAGTTCCAACTACATGTATCCATATGGGAGAAAACAGAGTGAAACCTAAACATGAAAACGGTTACTGCAAAGGAAGGGTTTAACCTAGAAGAACGAAATTTGGTGAGCCAAGTGGGATTCGTGTACTGATCACTACCTGCAAGTATCATCAAGATTGGGTGAAAACATGTTTGCTGAGATTTCAGGAAACTCGTAGATTTTGGAAGCTTGATAACCCCTTTCAATGAAAGGGATTCTCGTCAGTCTCTGCTTGGGGCTACTTCAAAAGCACACAAATCATAGCGACAGAACTTAGAACTACATTATTGTTCCAAGTTTCAAAGAGCTAGCACAAACCGTGTTTGATTTAGAGTTCCAACTACATGTATCCATATAGGAGAAAACAGAGTGAAACCTAAACATGTAAACGGTTACTGCAAAGGAACGGTTTAACCTAGAAGAACGAAATTTGGTGAGCCAAGTGGGATTGGTGTACTGATCATTAAATGGAAGCATCATCAAGATTGGGTGAAAAAATGTTAGCTGAGATTTCATGAAACTCGTAGTTTTTTGGAAGCTTGATAACCCCTTTCAATAAAAGGCATTCTCGTCAGTCTCTGCTTGGGGCTACTTCAATAGCACACAAACCATAGCGATAGAACTTGGAACTACATTATTGTGCCAAGTTTCAAAGAGCTAGCACAAACCGTGTTTGATTTAGAGTTCCAACTACATGTATCCATATAGGAGAAAACAGAGTGAAACCTAAACATGAAAACGGTTACTGCAAAGGAACGGTTTAACCTAGAAGAACGAAATTTGGTGAGCCAAGTGGGATTGGTGTACTGATCATTAAATAGAAGTATCATCAAGATTGGGTGAAAAAATGTTTGCTGAGATTTCAGGAAACTCGTAGTTTTTTGGAAGCTTGGCAACCCCTTTCAATGAAAGGGATTCTCGTCAGTCTCTGCTTGGGGCTACTTCAATAGCACACAAACCATAGCGATAGAACTTGGAACTACATTATTGTGCCAAGTTTCAAAGAGCTAGCACAAACCGTGTTTGATTTAGTGTTCCAACTACATGTATCCATATAGGAGAAAACAGAGTGAAACCTAAACATGAAAAGGGTTACTGCAAAGGAACGGTTTAACCTAGAAGAACGAAATTTGGTGAGCCAAGTGGGATTGGTGTACTGATCATTAAATGGAAGTATCATCAAGATTGGGCGAAAAAAAGTTTGCTGAGATTTCAGGAAACTCGTAGTTTTTTGGAAGCTTGGCAACCCCTTTCAATGAAAGGGATTCTTGTCAGTCTCTGCTTGGGGCTACTTCAATAGCACACAAACCCTAGCGATAGAACTTGAAACTACATTATTGTGCCAAGTTTAAAGAGCTAGCACAAACCGTGTTTGATTTAGAGTTCCAACTACATGTATCTATATAGGAGAAAACAGAGTGAAACCTAAATATGAAAACGATTACTGCAAAGGAACGGTTTAACCTAGAAGAACGAAATTTGGTGAGCCAAGTGGGATTGGTGTACTGATCATTAAATGGAAGTATCATCAAGATTGGGCGAAAAAATGTCAGCTGAGATCTCAGGAAACTCGTAGTTTTTTGGAAGCTTGGCAACCCCTTTCAATGAAAGGGATTCTCGTCAGTCTCTGCTTGGGGCTATTTCAATAGCACACAAACCATAGTGATAGAACTTGGAACTACATTATTGTGCCATGTTTCAAAGAGCTAGCACAAACCGTGTTTGATTTAGAGTTCCAACTACATGTATCCATATAGGAGAAAACAGAGTGAAACCTAAACATGAAAACGGTTACTGCAAAGGAACGGTTTAACCTAGAAGAACGAAATTTGGTGAGCCAAGTGGGATTGGTGTACTGATCATTAAATAGAAGTATCATCAAGATTGGGTGAAAAAATATTTGCTGAAATTTCAGGAAACTCGCAGTTTTTTGGAAGCTTGGCAACCCCTTTCAATGAAAGGGATTCTCGTCAGTCTCTGCTTGGGGCTACTTCAATAGCACACAAACCATAGCGATAGAACTTGGAACTACATTATTGTGCCATGTTTCAAAGAGCTAGCACAAACCGTGTTTGATTTAGAGTTCCAACTACATGTATCCATATAGGAGAAAACAGAGTGAAACCTAAACATGAAAACGGTTACTGCAAAGGAACGGTTTAACCTAGAAGAACGAAATTTGGTGAGCCAAGTGGGATTGGTGTACTGATCATTAAATAGAAGTATCATCAAGATTGGGTGAAAAATGTTTGCTGAGATTTCAGGAAACTCGTAGTTTTTTGGAAGCTTGGCAACCCCTTTCAATGAAAGGGATTCTCGTCAGTCTCTGCTTGGGGCTACTTCAATAGCACACAAACCATAGCGATAGAACTTGGAAATACATTATTGTGCCAAGTTTCAAAGAGCTAGCACAAACCGTGTTTGATTTAGAGTTCCAACAACATGTATCCAAATAGGAGAAAACAGAGTGAAACCTAAACATGAAAACGGTTACTGCAAAGGAACGTTTTAACCTAGAAGAACAAAATTTAGTGAGCCAAGTGGGATTCATGTACTGATCACTACCTGCAAGTATCATCAAGATTGGGTGAAAAAATGTTTGCTGAGATTTCAGGAAACTCGCAGTTTTTTGGAAGCTAGGCAACCCATTTCAATGAAAGGGATTCTCGTCAGTCTCTGCTTGGGGCTACTTCAATAGCACACAAACCATAGCGATAGAACTTGGAACTACATTATTGTGCCAAGTTTCAAAGAGCTAGCACAAACCGTGTTTGATTTAGAGTTCCAACTACATGTATCCATATAGGAGAAAACAGAGTGAAACCTAAACATGAAAACGGTTACTGCAAAGGAACGGTTTAACCTAGAACAAAGAAATTTGGTGAGCCAAGTGGGATTGGTGTACTGATAATTAAATAGAAGTATCATCAAGATTGGGTGAAAAAAGTTTGCTGAGATTTCAGGAAACTCGTAGTTTTTTGGAAGCTTGGCAACCCCTTTCATTGAAAGGGATTCTCGTCAGTCTCTGCTTGGGGCTACTTCAATAGCACACAAACCATAGCGATAGAACTTGGAACTACATTATTGTGCCAAGTTTCAAAGAGCTAGCACAAACCGTGTTTGATTTAGAGTTCCAACTACATGTATCCATATAGGAGAAAACAGAGTGAAACCTAAACATGAAAACGGTTACTGCAAAGGAAGGGTTTAACCTAGAAGAACGAAATTTGGTGAGCCAAGTGGGATTGGTGTACTGATCATTAAATGGAAGTATCATCAAGATTGGGCGAAAAAAAGTTTGCTGAGATTTCAGGAAACTCGTAGTTTTTTGGAAGCTTGGCAACCCCTTTCAATGAAAGGGATTCTTGTCAGTCTCTGCTTGGGGCTACTTCAATAGCACACAAACCCTAGCGATAGAACTTGAAACTACATTATTGTGCCAAGTTTAAAGAGCTAGCACAAACCGTGTTTGATTTAGAGTTCCAACTACATGTATCTATATAGGAGAAAACAGAGTGAAACCTAAATATGAAAACGATTACTGCAAAGGAACGGTTTAACCTAGAAGAACGAAATTTGGTGAGCCAAGTGGGATTGGTGTACTGATCATTAAATGGAAGTATCATCAAGTTTGGGCGAAAAAATGTCAGCTGAGATCTCAGGAAACTCGTAGTTTTTTGGAAGCTTGGCAACCCCTTTCAATGAAAGGGATTCTCGTCAGTCTCTGCTTGGGGCTATTTCAATAGCACACAAACCATAGTGATAGAACTTGGAACTACATTATTGTGCCATGTTTCAAAGAGCTAGCACAAACCGTGTTTGATTTAGAGTTCCAACTACATGTATCCATATAGGAGAAAACAGAGTGAAACCTAAACATGAAAACGGTTACTGCAAAGGAACGGTTTAACCTAGAAGAACGAAATTTGGTGAGCCAAGTGGGATTGGTGTACTGATCATTAAATAGAAGTATCATCAAGATTGGGTGAAAAAATATTTGCTGAAATTTCAGGAAACTCGCAGTTTTTTGGAAGCTTGGCAACCCCTTTCAATGAAAGGGATTCTCGTCAGTCTCTGCTTGGGGCTACTTCAATAGCACACAAACCATAGCGATAGAACTTGGAACTACATTATTGTGCCATGTTTCAAAGAGCTAGAACAAACCGTGTTTGATTTAGAGTTCCAACTACATGTATCCATATAGGAGAAAACAGAGTGAAACCTAAACATGAAAACGGTTACTGCAAAGGAACGGTTTAACCTAGAAGAACGAAATTTGGTGAGCCAAGTGGGATTGGTGTACTGATCATTAAATAGAAGTATCATCAAGATTGGGTGAAAAAATGTTTGCTGAGATTTCAGGAAACTCGTAGTTTTTTGGAAGCTTGGCAACCCCTTTCAATGAAAGGGATTCTCGTCAGTCTCTGCTTGGGGCTACTTCAATAGCACACAAACCATAGCGATAGAACTTGGAAATACATTATTGTGCCAAGTTTCAAAAAGCTAGCACAAACCGTGTTTGATTTAGAGTTCCAACAACATGTATCCAAATAGGAGAAAACAGAGTGAAACCTAAACATGAAAACGGTTACTGCAAAGGAACGTTTTAACCTAGAAGAACAAAATTTAGTGAGCTAAGTGGGATTCATGTACTGATCACTACCTGCAAGTATCATCAAGATTGGGTGAAAAAATGTTTGCTGAGATTTCAGGAAACTCGCAGTTTTTTGGAAGCTAGGCAACCCATTTCAATGAAAGGGATTCTCGTCAGTCTCTGCTTGGGGCTACTTCAATAGCACACAAACCATAGCGATAGAACTTGGAACTACATTATTGTGCCAAGTTTCAAAGAGCTAGCACAAACCGTGTTTGATTTAGAGTTCCAACTACATGTATCCATATAGGAGAAAACAGAGTGAAACCTAAACATGAAAACGGTTACTGCAAAGGAACGGTTTAACCTAGAACAACGAAATTTGGTGAGCCAAGTGGGATTGGTGTACTGATAATTAAATAGAAGTATCATCAAGATTGGGTGAAAAAAAGTTTGCTGAGATTTCAGGAAACTCGTAGTTTTTTGGAAGCTTGGCAACCCTTTTCATTGAAAGGGATTCTCGTCAGTCTCTGCTTGGGGCTACTTCAATAGCACACAAACCATAGCGATAGAACTTGGAACTACATTATTGTGCCAAGTTTCAAAGAGCTAGCACAAACCGTGTTTGATTTAGAGTTCCAACTACATGTATCCATATAGGAGAAAACAGAGTGAAACCTAAACATGAAAACGGTTACTGCAAAGGAAGGGTTTAACCTAGAAGAACGAAATTTGGTGAGCCAAGTGGGATTGGTGTACTGATCATTAAATAGAAGTATCATCAAGATTGGGTGAAAAAATGTTTGCTGAGATTTCAGGAAACTCGCAGTTTTTTGGAAGCTTGGCAACCCCTTTCAATGAAAGGGATTCTCGTCAGTCTCTGCTTGGGGCTACTTCAATAGCACACAAACCCTAGCGATAGAACTTGAAACTACATTATTGTGCCAAGTTTAAAGAGCTAGCACAAACCGTGTTTGATTTAGAGTTCCAACTACATGTATCTATATAGGAGAAAACAGAGTGAAACCTAAATATGAAAACGATTACTGCAAAGGAACGGTTTAACCTAGAAGAACGAAATTTGGTGAGCCAAGTGGGATTGGTGTACTGATCATTAAATGGAAGTATCATCAAGATTGGGCGAAAAAATGTCAGCTGAGATCTCAGGAAACTCGAAGTTTTTTGGAAGCTTGGCAACCCCTTTCAATGAAAGGGATTCTCGTCAGTCTCTGCTTGGGGCTATTTCAATAGCACACAAACCATAGTGATAGAACTTGGAACTACATTATTGTGCCAAGTTTCAAAGAGCTAGCACAAACCGTGTTTGATTTAGAGTTCCAACTACATGTATCCATATAGGAGAAAACAGAGTGAAACCTAAACATGAAAACGGTTACTGCAAAGGAACGGTTTAACCTAGAAGAACGAAATTTGGTGAGCCAAGTGGGATTGGTGTACTGATCATTAAATAGAAGTATCATCAAGATTGGGTGAAAAAATATTTGCTGAGATTTCAGGAAACTCGCAGTTTTTTGGAAGCTTGGCAACCCCTTTCAATGAAAGGGATTCTCGTCAGTCTCTGCTTGGGGTTACTTCAATAGCACACAAACCATAGCGATAGAACTTGGAACTACATTATTGTGCCATGTTTCAAAGAGCTAGCACAAACCGTGTTTGATTTAGAGTTCCAACTACATGTATCCATATAGGAGAAAACAGAGTGAAACCTAAACATGAAAACGGTTACTGCAAAGGAACGGTTTAACCTAGAAGAACGAAATTTGGTGAGCCAAGTGGGATTGGTGTACTGATCATTAAATAGAAGTATCATCAAGATTGGGTGAAAAAATGTTTGCTGAGATTTCAGGAAACTCGTAGTTTTTTGGAAGCTTGGCAACCCCTTTCAATGAAAGGGATTCTCGTCAGTCTCTGCTTGGGGCTACTTCAATAGCACACAAACCATAGCGATAGAACTTGGAAATACATTATTGTGCCATGTTTCAAAGAGCTAGCACAAACCGTGTTTGATTTAGAGTTCCAACTACATGTATCCATATAGGAGAAAACAGAGTGAAACCTAAACATGAAAACGGTTACTGCAAAGGAACGTTTTAACCTAGAAGAACAAAATTTAGTGAGCCAAGTGGGATTCATGTACTGATCACTACCTGCAAGTATCATCAAGATTGGGTGAAAAAATGTTTGCTGAGATTTCAGGAAACTCGCAGTTTTTTGGAAGCTAGGCTACCCATTTCAATGAAAGGGATTCTCGTCAGTCTCTGCTTGGGGCTACTTCAATAGCACACAAACCATAGCGATAGAACTTGGAACTACATTATTGTGCCAAGTTTCAAAGAGCTAGCACAAACCGTGTTTGATTTAGAGTTCCAACTACATGTATCCATATAGGAGAAAACAGAGTGAAACCTAAACATGAAAACGGTTACTGCAAAGGAACGGTTTAACCTAGAACAACGAAATTTGGTGAGCCAAGTGGGATTGGTGTACTGATAATTAAATAGAAGTATCATCAAGATTGGGTGAAAAAAAGTTTGCTGAGATTTCAGGAAACTCGTAGTTTTTTGGAAGCTTGGCAACCCCTTTCATTGAAAGGGATTCTCGTCAGTCTCTGCTTGGGGCTACTTCAATAGCACACAAACCATAGCGATAGAACTTGGAACTACATTATTGTGCCAAGTTTCAAAGAGCTAGCACAAACCGTGTTTGATTTAGAGTTCCAAATACATGTATCCATATAGGAGAAAACAGAGTGAAACCTAAACATGAAAACGGTTACTGCAAAGGAACGGTTTAACCTAGAAGAACGAAATTTGATGAGCCAAGTGGGATTTGTGTACTGATCATTAAATGGAAGTATCATCAAGATTGGGTGAAAAAATGTTTGCTGAGATTTCAGGAAACTCGTAGTTTTGTGGAAGCTTGGCAACCCCTTTCAATGAAAGGGATTCTCGTCAGTCTCTGCTTGGGGCTACTTCAATAGCACACAAACCCTAGCGATAGAACTTGAAACTACATTATTGTGCCAAGTTTCAAAGAGCTAGCACAAACCGTGTTTGATTTAGAGTTCCAACTACATGTATCCATATAGGAGAAAACAGAGTGAAACCTAAACATGAAAACGGTTACTGCAAAGGAAGGGTTTAACCTAGAAGAACGAAATTTGGTGAGCCAAGTGGGATTGGTGTACTGATCATTAAATAGAAGTATCATCAAGATTGGGTGAAAAAATGTTTGCTGAGATTTCAGGAAACTCGTAGTTTTTTGGAAGCTTGGCAACCCCTTTCAATGAAAGGGGTTCTCGTCAGTGTCTGCTTGGGGTACTTCAATAGCACACAAACCATAGCGATAGAACTTGGAACTACATTATTGTGCCAAGTTTCAAAGAGCTAGCACAAACCGTGTTTGATTTAGAGTTCCAACTACATGTAACCATATGGGAGAAAACAGAGTGAAACCTAAACATGAAAACGGTTACTGCAAAGGAAGGGTTTAACCTAGAAGAACGAAATTTGGTGAGCCAAGTGGGATTCGTGTACTGATCACTACCTGCAAGTATCATCAAGATTGGGTGAAAACATGTTTGCTGAGATTTCAGGAAACTCGTAGATTTTGGAAGCTTGATAACCCCTTTCAATGAAAGGGATTCTCGTCAGTCTCTGCTTGGGGCTACTTCAAAAGCACACAAATCATAGCGACAGAACTTAGAACTACATTATTGTTCCAAGTTTCAAAGAGCTAGCACAAACAGTGTTTGATTTAGAGTTCCAACTACATGTATCCATATAGGAGAAAACAGAGTGAAACCTAAACATGAAAACGGTTACTGCAAAGGAACGGTTTAACCTAGAAGAACGAAATTTGGTGAGCCAAGTGGGATTGGTGTACTGATCATTAAATGGAAGCATCATCAAGATTGGGTGAAAAAATGTTAGCTGAGATTTCATGAAACTCGTAGTTTTTTGGAAGCTTGATAACCCCTTTCAATGAAAGGCATTCTCGTCAGTCTCTGCTTGGGGCTACTTCAATAGCACACAAACCATAGCCATAGAACTTGGAACTACATTATTGTGCCAAGTTTCAAAGAGCTAGCACAAACCGTGTTTGATTTAGAGTTCCAACTACATGTATCCATATAGGAGAAAACAGAGTGAAACCTAAACATGAAAACGGTTACTGCAAAGGAACGGTTTAACCTAGAAGAACGAAATTTGGTGAGCCAAGTGGGATTGGTGTACTGATCATTAAATAGAAGTATCATCAAGATTGGGTGAAAAAATGTTTGCTGAGATTTCAGGAAACTCGTAGTTTTTTGGAAGCTTGGCAACCCCTTTCAATGAAAGGGATTCTCGTCAGTCTCTGCTTGGGGCTACTTCAATAGCACACAAACCATAGCGATAGAACTTGGAACTACATTATTGTGCCAAGTTTCAAAGAGCTAGCACAAACCGTGTTTGATTTAGTGTTCCAACTACATGTATCCATATAGGAGAAAACAGAGTGAAACCTAAACATGAAAACGGTTACGGCAAAGGAACGGTTTAACCTAGAAGAACGAAATTTGGTGAGCCAAGTGGGATTGGTGTACTGATCATTAAATGGAAGTATCATAAAGATTGGGCGAAAAAATGTCAGCTGAGATCTCAGGAAACTCGTAGTTTTTTGGAAGCTTGGCAACCCCTTTCAATGAAAGGGATTCTCGTCAGTCTCTGCTTGGGGCTATTTCAATAGCACACAAACCATAGTGATAGAACTTGGAACTACATTATTGTGCCAAGTTTCAAAGAGCTAGCACAAACCGTGTTTGATTTAGAGTTCCAACTACATGTATCCATATAGGAGAAAACAGAGTGAAACCTAAACATGAAAACGGTTACTGCAAAGGAACGGTTTAACCTAGAAGAACGAAATTTGGTGAGCCAAGTGGGATTGGTGTACTGATCATTAAATAGAAGTATCATCAAGATTGGGTGAAAAAATATTTGCTGAGATTTCAGGAAACTCGCAGTTTTTTGGAAGCTTGGCAACCCCTTTCAATGAAAGGGATTCTCGTCAGTCTCTGCTTGGGGCTACTTCAATAGCACACAAACCATAGCGATAGAACTTGGAACTACATTATTGTGCCATGTTTCAAAGAGCTAGCACAAACCGTGTTTGATTTAGAGTTCCAACTACATGTATCCATATAGGAGAAAACAGAGTGAAACCTAAACATGAAAACGGTTACTGCAAAGGAACGGTTTAACCTAGAAGAACGAAATTTGGTGAGCCAAGTGGGATTGGTGTACTGATCATTAAATAGAAGTATCATCAAGATTGGGTGAAAAAATGTTTGCTGAGATTTCAGGAAACTCGTAGTTTTTTGGAAGCTTGGCAACCCCTTTCAATGAAAGGGATTCTCGTCAGTCTCTGCTTGGGGCTACTTCAATAGCACACAAACCATAGCGATAGAACTTGGAAATACATTATTGTGCCAAGTTTCAAAGAGCTAGCACAAACCGTGTTTGATTTAGAGTTCCAAAAACATGTATCCAAATAGGAGAAAACAGAGTGAAACCTAAACATGAAAACGGTTACTGCAAAGGAACGGTTTAACCTAGAAGAACGAAATTTGGTGAGCCAAGTGGGATTGGTTTACTGATCATTAAATGGAAGTATCATCAAGATTGGGTGAAAAAATGTTTGCTGAGATTTCAGGAAACTCGCAGTTTTTTGGAAGCTTGGCAACCCATTTCAATGAAAGGGATTCTCGTCAGTCTCTGCTTGGGGCTACTTCAATAGCACACAAACCAGAGCGATAGAACTTGGAACTACATTATTGTGCCAAGTTTCAAAGAGCTAGCACAAACCGTGTTTGATTTAGAGTTCCAACTACATGTATCCATATTGGAGAAAACAGAGTGAAACCTAAACATGAAAACGGTTACTGCAAAGGAACGGTTTAACCTAGAAGAACGAAATTTGGTGAGCCAAGTGGGATTGGTGTACTGATAATTAAATAGAAGTATCATCAAGATTGGGTGAAAAAAAGTTTGCTGAGATTTCAGGAAACTCGTAGTTTTTTGGAAGCTTGGCAACCCCTTTCATTGAAAGGGATTCTCGTCAGTCTCTGCTTGGGGCTACTTCAATAGCACACAAACCATAGCGATAGAACTTGGAACTACATTATTGTGCCAAGTTTCAAAGAGCTAGCACAAACCGTGTTTGATTTAGAGTTCCAAATACATGTATCCATATAGGAGAAAACAGAGTGAAACCTAAACATGAAAACGGTTACTGCAAAGGAAGCGTTACCCTAGAAGAATGAAATTTGGTGAGCCAAGTGGGATTGGTGTACTGATCATTAACTAGAAGTATCATCAAGATTGGGTGAAAAAATGTTTGCTGAGATTTCAGGAAACTCGTAGTTTTTTGGAAGCTTGGCAACCCCTTTCAATGAAAGGGATTCTCGTCAGTCTCTGCTTGGGGCTACTTCAATAGCACACAAACCATAGTGATAGAACTTGGAACTACATTATTGTGCCAAGTTTCAAAGAGCTAGCACAAACCTTGTTTGATTTAGTGTTCCAACTACATGTATCCATATAGGAGAAAACAGAGTGAAACCTAAACATGAAAACGGTTACTGCAAAGGAATGGTTTAACCTAGAAGAACGAAATTTGGTGAGCCTAGTGGGATTGGTGTACTGATCACTACCTGCAAGTATCATTAAGATTGGGTGAAAAAATGTTTGCTGAGATTTCAGGAAACTCGCAGTTTTTTGGAAGCTTGGCAACCCCTTTCAATGAAAGGGATTCTCGTCAGTCTCTTCTTGGGGCTACTTCAATAGCACACAAACCATAGCGATAGAACTTGGAACTACATTATTGTGCCAAATTTCAAAGAGCTAGCACAAACCGTGTTTGAATTAGAGTTCCAACTACATGTATCCATATAGGAGAAAACAGAGTGAAACCTAAACATGAAAACGGTTACTGCAAAGGAACGGTTTAACTTAGAAGAACGAAATTTGGTGAGCCAAGTGGGATTGGTGTACTGACCATTAAATGGAAGTATCATCAAGATTGGGTGAAAAAATGTTTGCTGAGATTTCAGGAAATTCGTAGTTTTTTGGAAGCTTGGCAACCCCTTTCAATGAAAGGGATTCTCGTCAGTCTCTGCTTGGGGCTACTTCAATAGCACACAAACCATAGCGATAGAAATTGGAACTATATTATTGTGCCAAGTTTCAAAGAGCTAGCACAAACCGTGTTTGATTTAGAGTTCCAACTACATGTATCCATATAGGAGAAAACAGAGTGAAACCTAATCATGAAAACGGTTACTGCAAAGGAACGGTTTAACCTAGAAGAACGAAATTTGGTGAGCCAAGTGGGATTGGTGTACTGATCATTAAGTGGAAGTATCATCAAGATTGGGCGAAAAAATGTTTGCTGAGATTTCTGGAAACTCGTAGTTTTTTGGAAGCTTGGCAACCCCTTTCAATGAAAGGGATTCTCGTCAGTCTCTGCTTGGGGCTACTTCAATTGCACACAAACCCTAGCGATAGAACTTGAAACTACATTATTGTGCCAAGTTTCAAAGAGCTAGCACAAACCGTGTTTGATTTAGAGTTCCAACTACATGTATCTATATAGGAGAAAACAGAGTGAAACCTAAATATGAAAACGATTACTGCAAAGGAACGGTTTAACCTAGAAGAACGAAATTTGGTGAGCCAAGTGGGATTGGTGTACTGATCATTAAATGGAAGTATCATCAAGACTGGGTGAAAAAATGTTTGCTGAGATTTCAGGAAACTCGCAGTTTTTTGGAAGCCTGGCAACCCCTTTCCATGAAAGGGATTTTCGTCAGTCTCTGCTTGGGGCTACTTCAATAGCACACAAACCATAGTGATAGAACTTGGAACTACATTATTGTGCCAAGTTTCAAAGAGCTAGCAAAAACCGTGTTTGATTTAGAGTTCCAACTACATGTATCCATATAGGAGAAAACAGAGTGAAACCTAAACATGAAAACGGTTACGGCAAAGGAACGGTTCAACCTAGAAGAACGAAATTTGGTAATCCAAGTGGAATTGGTGTACTGATCATTAAATAGAGGTATCATCAAGATTGGGTGAAAAAATGTTTGCTGAGATTTCAGGAAACTCGTAGTTTTTTGGAAGCTTGGCAACCCCTTTCAATGAAAGGGGTTCTCGTCAGTGTCTGCTTGGGGTACTTCAATAGCACACAAACCATAGCGATAGAACTTGGAACTATATTATTGTGCCAAGTTTCAAAGAGCTAGCACAAACCGTGTTTGATTTAGAGTTCCAACTACATGTATCCATATGGGAGAAAACAGAGTGAAACCTAAACATGAAAACGGTTACTGCAAAGGAAGGGTTTAACCTAGAAGAACGAAATTTGGTGAGCCAAGTGGGATTCGTGTACTGATCACTACCTGCAAGTATCATCAAGATTGGGTGAAAAAATGTTTGCTGAGATTTCAGGAAACTCGCAGTTTTTTGGAAGCTTGGCAACCCCTTTCAATGAAAGGGATTCTCGTCAGTCTCTGCTTGGGGCTACTTCAATAGCACACAAACCATAGCGATAGAACTTGGAACTACATTATTGTGCCAAGTTTCAAAGAGCTAGCACAAACCGTGTTTGATTTAGAGTTCCAAATACATGTATCCATATAGGAGAAAACAGAGTGAAACCTAAACATGAAAACGGTTACTGCAAAGGAACGGTTTAACCTAGAAGAACGAAATTTGGTGAGCCAAGTGGGATTGGTGTACTGATCATTAAATAGAAGTATCATCAAGATTGGGTGAAAAAATGTTTGCTGAGATTTCAGGAAACTCGTAGTTTTTTGGAAGCTTGGCAACCCCTTTCAATGAAAGGGATTCTCGTCAGTCTCTGCTTGGGGCTACTTCAATAGCACACAAACCATAGCGATAGAACTTGGAACTACATTATTGTGCCAAGTTTCAAAGAGCTAGCACAAACCGTGTTTGATTTAGTGTTCCAACTACATGTATCCATATAGGAGAAAACAGAGTGAAACCTAAACATGAAAACGGTTACTGCAAAGGAACGGTTTAACCTAGAAGAACGAAATTTGGTGAGCCAAGTGGGATTGGTTTACTGATCATTAAATGGAAGTATCATCAAGATTGGGCGAAAAAATGTCAGCTGAGATCTCAGGAAACTCGTAGTTTTTTGGAAGCTTGCAACCCCTTTCAATGAAAGGGATTCTCGTCAGTCTCTGCTTGGGGCTATTTCAATAGCACCCAAACCATAGTGATAGAACTTGGAACTACATTATTGTGCCAAGTTTCAAAGAGCTAGCACAAACCGTGTTTGATTTAGAGTTCCAACTACATGTATCCATATAGGAGAAAACAGAGTGAAACCTAAACATGAAAACGGTTACTGCAAAGGAACGGTTTAACCTAGAAGAACGAAATTTGGTGAGCCAAGTGGGATTGGTGTACTGATCATTAAATAGAAGTATCATCAAGATTGGGTGAAAAAATATTTGCTGAGATTTCAGGAAACTCGCAGTTTTTTGGAAGCTTGGCAACCCCTTTCAATGAAAGGGATTCTCGTCAGTCTCTGCTTGGGGCTACTTCAATAGCACACAAACCATAGCGATAGAACTTGGAACTACATTATTGTGCCATGTTTCAAAGAGCTAGCACAAACCGTGTTTGATTTAGAGTTCCAACTACATGTATCCATATAGGAGAAAACAGAGTGAAACCTAAACATGAAAACGGTTACTGCAAAGGAACGGTTTAACCTAGAAGAACGAAATTTGGTGAGCCAAGTGGGATTGGTGTACTGATCATTAAATAGAAGTATCATCAAGATTGGGTGAAAAAATGTTTGCTGAGATTTCAGGAAACTCGTAGTTTTTTGGAAGCTTGGCAACCCCTTTCAATGAAAGGGATTCTCGTCAGTCTCTGCTTGGGGCTACTTCAATAGCACACAAACCATAGCGATAGAACTTGGAAATACATTATTGTGCCAAGTTTCAAAGAGCTAGCACAAACCGTGTTTGATTTAGAGTTCCAACAACATGTATCCAAATAGGAGAAAACAGAGTGAAACCTAAACATGAAAACGGTTACTGCAAAGGAACGGTTTAACCTAGAAGAACGAAATTTGGTGAGCCAAGTGGGATTGGTGTACTGATCATTAAATGGAAGTATCATCAAGATTGGGTGAAAAAATGTTTGCTGAGATTTCAGGAAACTCGCAGTTTTTTGGAAGCTTGGCAACCCATTTCAATGAAAGGGATTCTCGTCAGTCTCTGCTTGGGGCTACTTCAATAGCACACAAACCAGAGCGATAGAACTTGGAACTACATTATTGTGCCAAGTTTCAAAGAGCTAGCACAAACCGTGTTTGATTTAGAGTTCCAACTACATGTATCCATATTGGAGAAAACAGAGTGAAACCTAAACATGAAAACGGTTACTGCAAAGGAACGGTTTAACCTAGAAGAACGAAATTTGGTGAGCCAAGTGGGATTGGTGTACTGATAATTAAATAGAAGTATCATCAAGATTGGGTGAAAAAAAGTTTGCTGAGATTTCAGGAAACTCGTAGTTTTTTGGAAGCTTGGCAACCCCTTTCATTGAAAGGGATTCTCGTCAGTCTCTGCTTGGGGCTACTTCAATAGCACACAAACCATAGCGATAGAACTTGGAACTACATTATTGTGCCAAGTTTCAAAGAGCTAGCACAAACCGTGTTTGATTTAGAGTTCCAAATACATGTATCCATATAGGAGAAAACAGAGTGAAACCTAAACATGAAAACGGTTACTGCAAAGGAAGGGTTTAACCTAGAAGAACGAAATTTGGTGAGCCAAGTGGGATTGGTGTACTGATCATTAACTAGAAGTATCATCAAGATTGGGTGAAAAAATGTTTGCTGAGATTTCAGGAAACTCGTAGTTTTTTGGAAGCTTGGCAACCCCTTTCAATGAAAGGGATTCTCGTCAGTCTCTGCTTGGGGCTACTTCAATAGCACACAAACCATAGTGATAGAACTTGGAACTACATTATTGTGCCAAGTTTCAAAGAGCTAGCACAAACCTTGTTTGATTTAGTGTTCCAACTACATGTATCCATATAGGAGAAAACAGAGTGAAACCTAAACATGAAAACGGTTACTGCAAAGGAATGGTTTAACCTAGAAGAACGAAATTTGGTGAGCCAAGTGGGATTGGTGTACTGATCACTACCTGCAAGTATCATCAAGATTGGGTGAAAAAATGTTTGCTGAGATTTCAGGAAACTCGCAGTTTTTTGGAAGCTTGGCAACCCCTTTCAATGAAAGGGATTCTCGTCAGTCTCTTCTTGGGGCTACTTCAATAGCACACAAACCATAGCGATAGAACTTGGAACTACATTATTGTGCCAAATTTCAAAGAGCTAGCACAAACCGTGTTTGAATTAGAGTTCCAACTACATGTATCCATATAGGAGAAAACAGAGTGAAACCTAAACATGAAAACGGTTACTGCAAAGGAACGGTTTAACTTAGAAGAACGAAATTTGGTGAGCCAAGTGGGATTGGTGTACTGACCATTAAATGGAAGTATCATCAAGATTGGGTGAAAAAATGTTTGCTGAGATTTCAGGAAACTCGTAGTTTTTTGGAAGCTTGACAACCCCTTTCAATGAAAGGGATTCTCGTCAGTCTCTGCTTGGGGCTACTTCAATAGCACACAAACCATAGCGATAGAAATTGGAACTATATTATTGTGCCAAGTTTCAAAGAGCTAGCACAAACCGTGTTTGATTTAGAGTTCCAACTACATGTATCCATATAGGAGAAAACAGAGTGAAACCTAATCATGAAAACGGTTACTGCAAAGGAACGGTTTAACCTAGAAGAACGAAATTTGGTGAGCCAAGTGGGATTGGTGTACTGATCATTAAGTGGAAGTATCATCAAGATTGGGCGAAAAAATGTTTGCTGAGATTTCTGGAAACTCGTAGTTTTTTGGAAGCTTGGCAACCCCTTTCAATGAAAGGGATTCTCGTCAGTCTCTGCTTGGGGCTACTTCAATAGCACACAAACCTTAGCGATAGAACTTGAAACTACATTATTGTGCCAAGTTTCAAAGAGCTAGCACAAACCGTGTTTGATTTAGAGTTCCAACTACATGTATCTATATAGGAGAAAACAGAGTGAAACCTAAATATGAAAACGATTACTGCAAAGGAACGGTTTAACCTAGAAGAACGAAATTTGGTGAGCCAAGTGGGATTGGTGTACTGATCATTAAATGGAAGTATCATCAAGACTGGGTGAAAAAATGTTTGCTGAGATTTCAGGAAACTCGCAGTTTTTTGGAAGCCTGGCAACCCCTTTCCATGAAAGGGATTTTCGTCAGTCTCTGCTTGGGGCTACTTCAATAGCACACAAACCATAGTGATAGAACTTGGAACTACATTATTGTGCCAAGTTTCAAAGAGCTAGCACAAACCGTGTTTGATTTAGAGTTCCAACTACATATATCCATATTGGAGAAAACAGAGTGAAACCTAAACATGAAAACGGTTACTGCAAAGGAACGGTTTAACCTAGAAGAACGAAATTTGGTGAGCCAAGTGGGATTGGTGTACTGATAATTAAATAGAAGTATCATCAAGATTGGGTGAAAAAAAGTTTGCTGAGATTTCAGGAAACTCGTAGTTTTTTGGAAGCTTGGCAACCCCTTTCATTGAAAGGGATTCTCGTCAGTCTCTGCTTGGGGCTACTTCAATAGCACACAAACCATAGCGATAGAACTTGGAACTACATTATTGTGCCAAGTTTCAAAGAGCTAGCACAAACCGTGTTTGATTTAGAGTTCCAAATACATGTATCCATATAGGAGAAAACAGAGTGAAACCTAAACATGAAAACGGTTACTGCAAAGGAAGGGTTTAACCTAGAAGAACGAAATTTGGTGAGCCAAGTGGGATTGGTGTACTGATCATTAACTAGAAGTATCATCAAGATTGGGTGAAAAAATGTTTGCTGAGATTTCAGGAAACTCGTAGTTTTTTGGAAGCTTGGCAACCCCTTTCAATGAAAGGGATTCTCGTCAGTCTCTGCTTGGGGCTACTTCAATAGCACACAAACCATAGTGATAGAACTTGGAACTACATTATTGTGCCAAGTTTCAAAGAGCTAGCACAAACCTTGTTTGATTTAGTGTTCCAAATACATGTATCCATATAGGAGAAAACAGAGTGAAACCTAAACATGAAAACGGTTACTGCAAAGGAATGGTTTAACCTAGAAGAACGAAATTTGGTGAGCCAAGTGGGATTGGTGTACTGATCACTACCTGCAAGTATCATCAAGATTGGGTGAAAAAATGTTTGCTGAGATTTCAGGAAACTCGCAGTTTTTTGGAAGCTTGGCAACCCCTGTCAATGAAAGGGATTCTCGTCAGTCTCTTCTTGGGGCTACTTCAATAGCACACAAACCATAGCGATAGAACTTGGAACTACATTATTGTGCCAACTTTCAAAGAGCTAGCACAAACCGTGTTTGAATTAGAGTTCCAACTACATGTATCCATATAGGAGAAAACAGAGTGAAACCTAAACATGAAAACGGTTACTGCAAAGGAACGGTTTAACTTAGAAGAACGAAATTTGGTGAGCCAAGTGGGATTGGTGTACTGACCATTAAATGGAAGTATCATCAATATTGGGTGAAAAAATGTTTGCTGAGATTTCAGGAAACTCGTAGTTTTTTGGAAGCTTGGCAACCCCTTTCAATGAAAGGGATTCTCGTCAGTCTCTGCTTGGGGCTACTTCAATAGCACACAAACCATAGCGATAGAAATTGGAACTATATTATTGTGCCAAGTTTCAAAGAGCTAGCACAAACCGTGTTTGATTTAGAGTTCCAACTACATGTATCCATATAGGAGAAAACAGAGTGAAACCTAATCATGAAAACGGTTACTGCAAAGGAACGGTTTAACCTAGAAGAACGAAATTTGGTGAGCCAAGTGGGATTGGTGTACTGATCATTAAGTGGAAGTATCATCAAGATTGGGCGAAAAAAAGTTTGCTGAGATTTCTGGAAACTCGTAGTTTTTTGGAAGCTTGGCAACCCCTTTCAATGAAAGGGATTCTCGTCAGTCTCTGCTTGGGGCTACTTCAATAGCACACAAACCCTAGCGATAGAACTTGAAACTACATTATTGTGCCAAGTTTCAAAGAGCTAGCACAAACCGTGTTTGATTTAGAGTTCCAACTACATGTATCTATATAGGAGAAAACAGAGTGAAACCTAAATATGAAAACGATTACTGCAAAGGAACGGTTTAACCTAGAAGAACGAAATTTGGTGAGCCAAGTGGGATTGGTGTACTGATCATTAAATGGAAGTATCATCAAGACTGGGTGAAAAAATGTTTGCTGAGATTTCAGGAAACTCGCAGTTTTTTGGAAGCCTGGCAACCCCTTTCCATGAAAGGGATTTTCGTCAGTCTCTGCTTGGGGCTACTTCAATAGCACACAAACCATAGTGATAGAACTTGGAACTACATTATTGTGCCAAGTTTTAAAGAGCTAGCAAAAACCGTGTTTGATTTAGAGTTCCAACTACATGTATCCATATAGGAGAAAACAGAGTGAAACCTAAACATGAAAACGGTTACTGCAAAGGAACGGTTCAACCTAGAAGAACGAAATTTGGTAATCCAAGTGGAATTGGTGTACTGATCATTAAATAGAGGTATCATCAAGATTGGGTGAAAAAATGTTTGCTGAGATTTCAGGAAACTCGTAGTTTTTTGGAAGCTTGGCAACCCCTTTCAATGAAAGGGGTTCTCGTCAGTGTCTGCTTGGGGTACTTCAATAGCACACAAACCATAGCGATAGAACTTGGAACTATATTATTGTGCCAAGTTTCAAAGAGCTAGCACAAACCGTGTTTGATTTAGAGTTCCAACTACATGTATCCATATGGGAGAAAACAGAGTGAAACCTAAACATGAAAACGGTTACTGCAAAGGAAGGGTTTAACCTAGAAGAACGAAATTTGGTGAGCCATGTGGGATTCGTGTACTGATCACTACCTGCAAGTATCATCAAGATTGGGTGAAAAAATGTTTGCTGAGATTTCAGGAAACTCGCAGTTTTTTGGAAGCTTGGCAACCCCTTTCAATGAAAGGGATTCTCGTCAGTCTCTGCTTGGGGCTACTTCAATAGCACACAAACCATAGCGATAGAACTTGGAACTACATTCTTGTGCCAAGTTTCAAAGAGCTAGCACAAACCGTGTTTGATTTAGAGTTCCAACTACATGTATCCATATAGGAGAAAACAGAGTGAAACCTAAACATGAAAACGGTTACTGCAAAGGAACGGTTTAACCTAGAAGAACGAAATTTGGTGAGCCAAGTGGGATTCGTGTACTGATCACTACCTGCAAGTATCATCAAGATTGGGTGAAAAAATGTTTGCTGAGATTTCAGGAAACTCGCAGTTTTTTGGAAGCTTGGCAACCCCTTTCAATGAAAGGCATTCTCGTCAGTCTCTGCTTGGGGCTACTTCAATAGCACAGAAACCATAGCGATAGAACTTGGAACTACATTATTGTGCCAAGTTTCAAAGAGCTAGCACAAACCGTGTTTGATTTAGAGTTCCAAATACATGTATCCATATAGGAGAAAACAGAGTGAAACCTAAACATGAAAACGGTTACTGCAAAGGAACGGTTTAACCTAGAAGAACGAAATTTGGTGAGCCAAGTGGGATTGGTGTACTGATCATTAAATAGAAGTATCATCAAGATTGGGTGAAAAAATGTTTGCTGAGATTTCAGGAAACTCGTAGTTTTTTGGAAGCTTGGCAACCCCTTTCAATGAAAGGGATTCTCGTCAGTCTCTGCTTGGGGCTACTTCAATAGCACACAAACCATAGCGATAGAACTTGGAACTACATTATTGTGCCAAGTTTCAAAGAGCTAGCACAAACCGTGTTTGATTTAGTGTTCCAACAACATGTATCCATATAGGAGAAAACAGAGTGAAACCTAAACATGAAAACGGTTACTGCAAAGGAAGGGTTTAACCTAGAAGAACGAAATTTGGTGAGCCAAGTGGGATTGGTGTACTGATCATTAAATGGAAGTATCATCAAGATTGGGCGAAAAAATGTCAGCTGAGATCTCAGGAAACTCGTAGTTTTTTGGAAGCTTGGCAACCCCTTTCAATGAAAGGGATTCTCGTCAGTCTCTGCTTGGGGCTATTTCAATAGCACACAAACCATAGTGATAGAACTTGGAACTACATTATTGTGCCAAGTTTCAAAGAGCTAGCACAAACCGTGTTTGATTTAGAGTTCCAACTACATGTATCCATATAGGAGAAAACAGAGTGAAACCTAAACATGAAAACGGTTACTGCAAAGGAACGGTTTAACCTAGAAGAACGAAATTTGGTGAGCCAAGTGGGATTGGTGTACTGATCATTAAATGGAAGTATCATCAAGATTGGGTGAAAAAATGTTTGCTGAGATTTCAGGAAACTCGCAGTTTTTTGGAAGCTTGGCAACCCATTTCAATGAAAGGGATTCTCGTCAGTCTCTGCTTGGGGCTACTTCAATAGCACACAAACCAGAGCGATAGAACTTGGAACTACATTATTGTGCCAAGTTTCAAAGAGCTAGCACAAACCGTGTTTGATTTAGAGTTCCAACTACATGTATCCATATTGGAGAAAACAGAGTGAAACCTAAACATGAAAACGGTTACTGCAAAGGAACGGTTTAACCTAGAAGAACGAAATTTGGTGAGCCAAGTGGGATTGGTGTACTGATAATTAAATAGAAGTATCATCAAGATTGGGTGAAAAAAAGTTTGCTGAGATTTCAGGAAACTCGTAGTTTTTTGGAAGCTTGGCAACCCCTTTCATTGAAAGGGATTCTCGTCAGTCTCTGCTTGGGGCTACTTCAATAGCACACAAACCATAGCGATAGAACTTGGAACTACATTATTGTGCCAAGTTTCAAAGAGCTAGCACAAACCGTGTTTGATTTAGAGTTCCAAATACATGTATCCATATAGGAGAAAACAGAGTGAAACCTAAACATGAAAACGGTTACTGCAAAGGAAGGGTTTAACCTAGAAGAACGAAATTTTTTGAGCCAAGTGGGATTGGTTTACTGATCATTAACTAGAAGTATAATCAAGATTGGGTGAAAAAATGTTTGCTGAGATTTCAGGAAACTCGTAGTTTTTTGGAAGCTTGGCAACCCCTTTCAATGAAAGGGATTCTCGTCAGTCTCTGCTTGGGGCTACTTCAATAGCACACAAACCATAGTGATAGAACTTGGAACTACATTATTGTGCCAAGTTTCAAAGAGCTAGCACAAACCTTGTTTGATTTAGTGTTCCAACTACATGTATCCATATAGGAGAAAACAGAGTGAAACCTAAACATGAAAACGGTTACTGCAAAGGAATGGTTTAACCTAGAAGAACGAAATTTGGTGAGCCAAGTGGGATTGGTGTACTGATCACTACCTGCAAGTATCATCAAGATTGGGTGAAAAAATGTTTGCTGAGATTTCAGGAAACTCGCAGTTTTTTGGAAGCTTGGCAACCCCTTTCAATGAAAGGGATTCTCGTCAGTCTCTGCTTGGGGCTACTTCAATAGCACACAAACCATAGCGATAGAACTTGGAACTACATTATTGTGCCAAGTTTCAAAGAGCTAGCACAAACCGTGTTTGATTTAGAGTTCCAAATACATGTATCCATATAGGAGAAAACAGAGTAAAACCTAAATATGAAAACGATTACTGCAAAGGAACGGTTTAACCTAGAAGAACGAAATTTGGTGAGCCAAGTGGGATTGGTGTACTGATCATTAAATGGAAGTATCATCAAGACTGGGTGAAAAAATGTTTGCTGAGATTTCAGGAAACTCGCAGTTTTTTGGAAGCCTGGCAACCCCTTTCCATGAAAGGGATTTTCGTCAGTCTCTGCTTGGGGCTACTTCAATAGCACACAAACCATAGTGATAGAACTTGGAACTACATTATTGTGCCAAGTTTCAAAGAGCTAGCAAAAACCGTGTTTGATTTAGAGTTCCAACTACATGTATCCATATAGGAGAAAACAGAGTGAAACCTAAACATGAAAACGGTTACTGCAAAGGAACGGTTCAACCTAGAAGAACGAAATTTGGTAATCCAAGTGGAATTGGTGCACTGATCATTAAATAGAGGTATCATCAAGATTGGGTGAAAAAATGTTTGCTGAGATTTCAGGAAACTCGTAGTTTTTTGGAAGCTTGGCAACCCCTTTCAATGAAAGGGGTTCTCGTCAGTGTCTGCTTGGGGTACTTCAATAGCACACAAACCATAGCGATAGAACTTGGAACTATATTATTGTGCCAAGTTTCAAAGAGCTAGCACAAACCGTGTTTGATTTAGAGTTCCAACTACATGTATCCATATGGGAGAAAACAGAGTGAAACCTAAACATGAAAACGGTTACTGCAAAGGAAGGGTTTAACCTAGAAGAACGAAATTTGGTGAGCCAAGTGGGATTCGTGTACTGATCACTACCTGCAAGTATCATCAAGATTGGGTGAAAAAATGTTTGCTGAGATTTCAGGAAACTCGCAGTTTTTTGGAAGCTTGGCAACCCCTTTCAATGAAAGGGATTCTCGTCAGTCTCTGCTTGGGGCTACTTCAATAGCACACAAACCATAGCGATAGAACTTGGAACTACATTCTTGTGCCAAGTTTCAAAGAGCTAGCACAAACCGTGTTTGATTTAGAGTTCCAACTACATGTATCCATATAGGAGAAAACAGAGTGAAACCTAAACATGAAAACGGTTACTGCAAAGGAACGGTTTAACCTAGAAGAACGAAATTTGGTGAGCCAAGTGGGATTCGTGTACTGATCACTACCTGCAAGTATCATCAAGATTGGGTGAAAAAATGTTTGCTGAGATTTCAGGAAACTCGCAGTTTTTTGGAAGCTTGGCAACCCCTTTCAATGAAAGGCATTCTCGTCAGTCTCTGCTTGGGGCTACTTCAATAGCACAGAAACCATAGCGATAGAACTTGGAACTACATTATTGTGCCAAGTTTCAAAGAGCTAGCACAAACCGTGTTTGATTTAGAGTTCCAAATACATGTATCCATATAGGAGAAAACAGAGTGAAACCTAAACATGAAAACGGTTACTGCAAAGGAACGGTTTAACCTAGAAGAACGAAATTTGGTGAGCCAAGTGGGATTGGTGTACTGACCATTAAATGGAAGTATCATCAAGATTGGGTGAAAAAATGTTTGCTGAGATTTCAGGAAACTCCTAGTTTTTTGGAAGCTGGACAACCCCGTTCAATGAAAGGGATTCTCGTCAGTCTCTGCTTGGGGCTACTTCAATAGCACACAAACCATAGCGATAGAAATTGGAACTATATTATTGTGCCAAGTTTCAAAGAGCTAGCACAAACCGTGTTTGATTTAGAGTTCCAACTACATGTATCCATATAGGAGAAAACAGAGTGAAACCTAAACATGAAAACGGTTACTGCAAAGGAACGGTTTAACCTAGAAGAACGAAATTTGGTGAGCCAAGTGGGATTGGTGTACTGATCATTAAATGGAAGTATCATCAAGATAGGGCGAAAAAATGTTTGCTGAGATTTCTGGAAACTCGAAGTTTTTTGGAAGCTTGGCAACCCCTTTCAATGAAAGGGATTCTCGTCAGTCTCTGCTTGGGGCTACTTCAATAGCACACAAACCCTAGCGATAGAACTTGAAACTACATTATTGTGCCAAGTTTCAAAGACCTAGCACAAACCGTGTTTGATTTAGAGTTCCAACTACATGTATCTATATAGGAGAAAACAGAGTGAAACCTAAATATGAAAACGATTACTGCAAAGGAATGGTTTAACCTAGAAGAACGAAATTTGGTGAGCCAAGTGGGATTGGTGTACTGATCATTAAATGGAAGTATCATCAAGACTGGGTGAAAAAATGTTTGCTGAGATTTCAGGAAACTCTCAGTTTTTTGGAAGCCTGGCAACCCCTTTCCATGAAAGGGATTCTCGTCAGTCTCTGCTTGGGGCTACTTCAATAGCACACAAACCATAGTGATAGAACTTGGAACTACATTATTGTGCCAAGTTTCAAAGAGCTAGCACAAACCGTGTTTGATTTAGAGTTCCAACTACATGTATCCATATAGGAGAAAACAGAGTGAAACCTAAACATGAAAACGGTTACTGCAAAGGAACGGTTTAACCTAGAAGAACGAAATTTGGTGATCCAAGTGGAATTGGTGTACTGATCATTAAATAGAGGTATCATCAAGATTGGGTGAAAAAATGTTTGCTGAGATTTCAGGAATCTCGTAGTTTTTTGGAAGCTTGGCAACCCCTTTCAATGAAAGGGGTTCTCGTCAGTGTCTGCTTGGGGTACTTCAATAGCACACAAACCATAGCGATAGAACTTGGAACTACATTATTGTGCCAAGTTTCAATGAGCTAGCACAAACCGTGTTTGATTTAGAGTTCCAACTACATGTATCCATATGGGAGAAAACAGACTGAAACCTAAACATGAAAACGGTTACTGCAAAGGAAGGGTTTAACCTAGAAGAACTAAATTTGGTGAGCCAAGTGGGATTCGTGTACTGATCACTACCTGCAAGTATCATCAAGATTGGGTGAAAAAATGTTTGCTGAGATTTCAGGAAACTCGTAGTTTTTTGGAAGCTTGATAACCCCTTTCAATGAAAGGGATTCTCGTAAGTCTCTGCTTGGGGCTACTTCAAAAGCACACAAATCATAGCGACAGAACTTAGAACTACATTATTGTTCCAAGTTTCAAAGAGCTAGCACAAACCGTGTTTGATTTAGAGTTCCAACTACATGTATCCATATAGGAGAAAACAGAGTGAAACCTAAACATGAAAACGGTTACTGCAAAGGAACGGTTTAACCTAGAAGAACGAAATTTGGTGAGCCAAGTGGGATTCGTGTACTGATCACTACCTGCAAGTATCATCAAGATTGGGTGAAAAAATGTTAGCTGAGATTTCATGAAACTCGAAGTTTTTTGGAAGCTTGATAACTCCTTTCAATGAAAGGCATTCTCGTCAGTCTCTGCTTGGGGCTACTTCAATAGCACACAAACCATAGCCATAGAACTTGGAACTACATTATTGTGCCAAGTTTCAAAGAGCTAGCACAAACCGTGTTTGATTTAGAGTTCCAACTACATGTATCCATATAGGAGAAAACAGAGTGAAACCTAAACATGAAAACGGTTACTGCAAAGGAACGGTTTAACCTAGAAGAACGAAATTTGGTGAGCCAAGTGGGATTGGTGTACTGATCATTAAATAGAAGTATCATCAAGATTGGGTGAAAAAATGTTTGCTGAGATTTCAGGAAACTCGTAGTTTTTTGGAAGCTTCGCAACCCCTTTCAATGAAAGGGATTCTCGTCAGTCTCTGCTTGGGGCTACTTCAATAGCACACAAACCATAGCGATAGAACTTGGAACTACATTATTGTGCCAAGTTTCAAAGAGCTAGCACAAACCGTGTTTGATTTAGTGTTCCAACTACATGTATCCATATAGGAGAAAACAGAGTGAAACCTAAACATGAAAACGGTTACTGCAAAGGAACGGTTTAACCTAGAAGAACGAAATTTGGTGAGCCAAGTGGGATTGGTGTACTGATCATTAAATGGAAGTATCATCAAGATTGGGCGAAAAAATGTTTGCTGAGATTTCTGGAAACTCGTAGTTTTTTGGAAGCTTGGCAACCCCTTTCAATGAAAGGGATTCTTGTCAGTCTCTGCTTGGTGCTACTTCAATAGCACACAAACCCTAGCGATAGAACTTGAAACTACATTATTGTGCCAAGTTTCAAAGAGCTAGCACAAACCGTGTTTGATTTAGAGTTCCAACTACATGTATCTATATAGGAGAAAACAGAGTGAAACCTAAATATGAAAACGATTACTGCAAAGGAACGGTTTAACCTAGAAGAACGAAATTTGGTGAGCCAAGTGGGATTGGTGTACTGATCATTAAATGGAAGTATCATCAAGACTGGGTGAAAAAATGTTTGCTGAGATTTCAGGAAACTCCTAGTTTTTTGGAAGCTGGACAACCCCGTTCAATGAAAGGGATTCTCGTCAGTCTCTGCTTGGGGCTACTTCAATAGCACAAAAACCATAGCGATAGAAATTGGAACTATATTATTGTGCCAAGTTTCAAAGAGCTAGCACAAACCGTGTTTGATTTAGAGTTCCAACTACATGTATCCATATAGGAGAAAACAGAGTGAAACCTAAACATGAAAACGGTTACTGCAAAGGAACGGTTTAACCTAGAAGAACGAAATTTGGTGAGCCAAGTGGGATTGGTGTACTGATCATTAAATGGAAGTATCATCAAGATAGGGCGAAAAAATGTTTGCTGAGATTTCTGGAAACTCGAATTTTTTTGGAAGCTTGGCAACCCCTTTCAATGAAAGGGATTCTCGTCAGTCTCTGCTTGGGGCTACTTCAATAGCACACAAACCCTAGCGATAGAACTTGAAACTACATTATTGTGCCAAGTTTCAAAGAGCTAGCACAAACCGTGTTTGATTTAGAGTTCCAAATACATGTATCTATATAGGAGAAAACAGAGTGAAACTAAATATGAAAACGATTACTGCAAAGGAATGGTTTAACCTAGAAGAACGAAATTTGGTGAGCCAAGTGGGATTGGTGTACTGATCATTAAATGGAAGTATCATCAAGACTGGGTGAAAAAATGTTTGCTGAGATTTCAGGAAACTCGCAGTTTTTTGGAAGCCTGGCAACCGCTTTCCATGAAAGGGATTCTCGTCAGTCTCTGCTTGGGGCTACTTCAATAGCACACAAACCATAGTGATAGAACTTGGAACTACATTATTGTGCCAAGTTTCAAAGAGCTAGCACAAACCGTGTTTGATTTAGAGTTCCAACTACATGTATCCATATAGGAGAAAACAGAGTGAAACCTAAACATGAAAACGGTTACTGCAAAGGAACGGTTTAACCTAGAAGAACGAAATTTGGTGATCCAAGTGGAATTGGTGTACTGATCATTAAATAGAGGTATCATCAAGATTGGGTGAAAAAATGTTTGCTGAGATTTCAGGAAACTCGTAGTTTTTTGGAAGCTTGGCAACCCCTTTCAATGAAAGGGGTTCTCGTCAGTGTCTGCTTGGGGTACTTCAATAGCACACAAACCATAGCGATAGAACTTGGAACTACATTATTGTGCCAAGTTTCAAAGAGCTAGCACAAACCGTGTTTGATTTAGAGTTCCAACTACATGTATCCATATGGGAGAAAACAGACTGAAACCTAAACATGAAAACGGTTACTGCAAAGGAAGGGTTTAACCTAGAAGAACTAAATTTGGTGAGCCAAGTGGGATTCGTGTACTGATCACTACCTGAAAGTATCATCAAGATTGGGTGAAAAAATATTTGCTGAGATTTCAGGAAACTCGTAGTTTTTTGGAAGCTTGATAACCCCTTTCAATGAAAGGGATTCTCATCAGTCTCTGCTTGGGGCTACTTCAAAAGCACACAAATCATAGCGACAGAACTTAGAACTACATTATTGTTCCAAGTTTCAAAGAGCTAGCACAAACCGTGTTTGATTTAGAGTTCCAACTACATGTATCCATATAGGAGAAAACAGAGTGAAACCTAAACATGAAAACGGTTACTGCAAAGGAACGGTTTAACCTAGAAGAACGAAATTTGGTGAGCCAAGTGGGATTCGTGTACTGATCACTACCTGCAAGTATCATCAAGATTGGGTGAAAAAATGTTAGCTGAGATTTCATGAAACTCGAAGTTTTTTGGAAGCTTGATAACCCCTTTCAATGAAAGGCATTCTCGTCAGTCTCTGCTTGGGGCTACTTCAATAGCACACAAACCATAGCCATAGAACTTGGAACTACATTATTGTGCCAAGTTTCAAAGAGCTAGCACAAACCGTGTTTGATTTAGAGTTCCAACTACATGTATCCATATAGGAGAAAACAGAGTGAAACCTAAACATGAAAACGGTTACTGCAAAGGAACGGTTTAACCTAGAAGAACGAAATTTGGTGAGCCAAGTGGGATTGGTGTACTGATCATTAAATAGAAGTATCATCAAGATTGGGTGAAAAAATGTTTGCTGAGATTTCAGGAAACTCGTAGTTTTTTGGAAGCTTCGCAACCCCTTTCAATGAAAGGGATTCTCGTCAGTCTCTGCTTGGGGCTACTTCAATAGCACACAAACCATAGCGATAGAACTTGGAACTACATTATTGTGCCAAGTTTCAAAGAGCTAGCACAAACCGTGTTTGATTTAGTGTTCCAACTACATGTATCCATATAGGAGAAAACAGAGTGAAACCTAAACATGAAAACGGTTACTGCAAAGGAACGGTTTAACCTAGAAGAACGAAATTTGGTGAGCCAAGTGGGATTGGTGTACTGATCATTAAATGGAAGTATCATCAAGATTGGGCGAAAAAATGTTTGCTGAGATTTCTGGAAACTCGTAGTTTTTTGGAAGCTTGGCAACCCCTTTCAATGAAAGGGATTCTTGTCAGTCTCTGCTTGGTGCTACTTCAATAGCACACAAACCCTAGCGATAGAACTTGGAACTACATTATTGTGCCAAGTTTCAAAGAGCTAGCACAAACCGTGTTTGATTTAGAGTTCCAACTACATGTATCCATATAGGAGAAAACAGAGTGAAACCTAAACATGAAAATGGTTACTGCAAAGGAGCGGTTTAACCTAGAAGAACGAAATTTGGTGAGCCAAGGTGGATTGGTGTACTGATCATTAAATGGAAGTATCATCAAAATTGGGTGAAATAATGTTAGCTGAAATTTCAGGAAACTCGTAGTTTTTTGGAAGCTTGGCAACCCCTTTCAATGAAAGGGATTCTCGTCAGTCTCTGCTTGGGGCTACTTCAATAGCACACAAACCATAGCCATAGAACTTGGAACTATATTATTGTGCCAAGTTTCAAAGAGCTAGCACAAACCGTGTTTGATTTAGAGTTCCAACTACATGTATCCATATAGGAGAAAACAGAGTGAAACCTAAACATGAAAACGGTTACTGCAAAGGAACGGTTTAACCTAGAAGAACGAAATTTGGTGAGCCAATTGGGATTCGTGTACTGATCACTACCTGCAAGTATCATCAAGATTGGGTGAAAAAATGTTTGCTGAGATTTCAGGAAACTCGTAGTTTTTTGGAAGCTTGATAACCCCTTTCAATGAAAGGGATTTTCGTCAGTCTCTGCTTGGGGCTACTTCAATAGCACACAAACCATAGTGATAGAACTTGGAACTACATTATTGTGCCAAGTTTCAAAGAGCTAGCACAAACCGTGTTTGATTTAGAGTTCCAACTACATATATCCATATTGGAGAAAACAGAGTGAAACCTAAACATGAAAACGGTTACTGCAAAGGAACGGTTTAACCTAGAAGAACGAAATTTGGTGAGCCAAGTGGGATTGGTGTACTGATAATTAAATAGAAGTATCATCAAGATTGGGTGAAAAAAAGTTTGCTGAGATTTCAGGAAACTCGTAGTTTTTTGGAAGCTTGGCAACCCCTTTCATTGAAAGGGATTCTCGTCAGTCTCTGCTTGGGGCTACTTCAATAGCACACAAACCATAGCGATAGAACTTGGAACTACATTATTGTGCCAAGTTTCAAAGAGCTAGCACAAACCGTGTTTGATTTAGAGTTCCAAATACATGTATCCATATAGGAGAAAACAGAGTGAAACCTAAACATGAAAACGGTTACTGCAAAGGAAGGGTTTAACCTAGAAGAACGAAATTTGGTGAGCCAAGTGGGATTGGTGTACTGATCATTAACTAGAAGTATCATCAAGATTGGGTGAAAAAATGTTTGCTGAGATTTCAGGAAACTCGTAGTTTTTTGGAAGCTTGGCAACCCCTTTCAATGAAAGGGATTCTCGTCAGTCTCTGCTTGGGGCTACTTCAATAGCACACAAACCATAGTGATAGAACTTGGAACTACATTATTGTGCCAAGTTTCAAAGAGCTAGCACAAACCTTGTTTGATTTAGTGTTCCAACTACATGTATCCATATAGGAGAAAACAGAGTGAAACCTAAACATGAAAACGGTTACTGCAAAGGAATGGTTTAACCTAGAAGAACGAAATTTGGTGAGCCAAGTGGGATTGGTGTACTGATCACTACCTGCAAGTATCATCAAGATTGGGTGAAAAAATGTTTGCTGAGATTTCAGGAAACTCGCAGTTTTTTGGAAGCTTGGCAACCCCTGTCAATGAAAGGGATTCTCGTCAGTCTCTTCTTGGGGCTACTTCAATAGCACACAAACCATAGCGACAGAACTTGGAACTACATTATTGTGCCAAATTTCAAAGAGCTAGCACAAACCGTGTTTGAATTAGAGTTCCAACTACATGTATCCATATAGGAGAAAACAGAGTGAAACCTAAACATGAAAACGGTTACTGCAAAGGAACGGTTTAACTTAGAAGAACGAAATTTGGTGAGCCAAGTGGGATTGGTGTACTGACCATTAAATGGAAGTATCATCAAGATTGGGTGAAAAAATGTTTGCTGAGATTTCAGGAAACTCGTAGTTTTTTGGAAGCTTGGCAACCCCTTTCAATGAAAGGGGTTCTCGTCAGTGTCTGCTTGGGGTACTTCAATAGCACACAAACCATAGCGATAGAACTTGGAACTACATTATTGTGCCAAGTTTCAAAGAGCTAGCACAAACCGTGTTTTGATTTAGAGTTCCAACTACATGTATCCATATGGGAGAAAACAGACTGAAACCTAAACATGAAAACGGTTACTGCAAAGGAAGGGTTTAACCTAGAAGAACTAAATTTGGTGAGCCAAGTGGGATTCGTGTACTGATCACTACCTGAAAGTATCATCAAGATTGGGTGAAAAAATATTTGCTGAGATTTCAGGAAACTCGTAGTTTTTTGGAAGCTTGATAACCCCTTTCAATGAAAGGGATTCTCATCAGTCTCTGCTTGGGGCTACTTCAAAAGCACACAAATCATAGCGACAGAACTTAGAACTACATTATTGTTCCAAGTTTCAAAGAGCTAGCACAAACCGTGTTTGATTTAGAGTTCCCAACTACATGTATCCATATAGGAGAAAACAGAGTGAAACCTAAACATGAAAACGGTTACTGCAAAGGAACGGTTTAACCTAGAAGAACGAAATTTGGTGAGCCAAGTGGGATTCGTGTACTGATCACTACCTGCAAGTATCATCAAGATTGGGTGAAAAAATGTTAGCTGAGATTTCATGAAACTCGAAGTTTTTTGGAAGCTTGATAACCCCTTTCAATGAAAGGCATTCTCGTCAGTCTCTGCTTGGGGCTACTTCAATAGCACACAAACCATAGCCATAGAACTTGGAACTACATTATTGTGCCAAGTTTCAAAGAGCTAGCACAAACCGTGTTTGATTTAGAGTTCCAACTACATGTATCCATATAGGAGAAAACAGAGTGAAACCTAAACATGAAAACGGTTACTGCAAAGGAACGGTTTAACCTAGAAGAACGAAATTTGGTGAGCCAAGTGGGATTGGTGTACTGATCATTAAATAGAAGTATCATCAAGATTGGGTGAAAAAATGTTTGCTGAGATTTCAGGAAACTCGTAGTTTTTTGGAAGCTTCGCAACCCCTTTCAATGAAAGGGATTCTCGTCAGTCTCTGCTTGGGGCTACTTCAATAGCACACAAACCATAGCGATAGAACTTGGAACTACATTATTGTGCCAAGTTTCAAAGAGCTAGCACAAACCGTGTTTGATTTAGTGTTCCAACTACATGTATCCATATAGGAGAAAACAGAGTGAAACCTAAACATGAAAACGGTTACTGCAAAGGAACGGTTTAACCTAGAAGAACGAAATTTGGTGAGCCAAGTGGGATTGGTGTACTGATCATTAAATGGAAGTATCATCAAGATTGGGCGAAAAAATGTTTGCTGAGATTTCTGGAAACTCGTAGTTTTTTGGAAGCTTGGCAACCCCTTTCAATGAAAGGGATTCTTGTCAGTCTCTGCTTGGTGCTACTTCAATAGCACACAAACCCTAGCGATAGAACTTGGAACTACATTATTGTGCCAAGTTTCAAAGAGCTAGCACAAACCGTGTTTGATTTAGAGTTCCAACTACATGTATCCATATAGGAGAAAACAGAGTGAAACCTAAACATGAAAATGGTTACTGCAAAGGAGCGGTTTAACCTAGAAGAACGAAATTTGGTGAGCCAAGGTGGATTGGTGTACTGATCATTAAATGGAAGTATCATCAAAATTGGGTGAAATAATGTTAGCTGAAATTTCAGGAAACTCGTAGTTTTTTGGAAGCTTGGCAACCCCTTTCAATGAAAGGGATTCTCGTCAGTCTCTGCTTGGGGCTACTTCAATAGCACACAAACCATAGCCATAGAACTTGGAACTATATTATTGTGCCAAGTTTCAAAGAGCTAGCACAAACCGTGTTTGATTTAGAGTTCCAACTACATGTATCCATATAGGAGAAAACAGAGTGAAACCTAAACATGAAAACGGTTACTGCAAAGGAACGGTTTAACCTAGAAGAACGAAATTTGGTGAGCCAATTGGGATTCGTGTACTGATCACTACCTGCAAGTATCATCAAGATTGGGTGAAAAAATGTTTGCTGAGATTTCAGGAAACTCGTAGTTTTTTGGAAGCTTGATAACCCCTTTCAATGAAAGGGATTTTCGTCAGTCTCTGCTTGGGGCTACTTCAATAGCACACAAACCATAGTGATAGAACTTGGAACTACATTATTGTGCCAAGTTTCAAAGAGCTAGCACAAACCGTGTTTGATTTAGAGTTCCAACTACATATATCCATATTGGAGAAAACAGAGTGAAACCTAAACATGAAAACGGTTACTGCAAAGGAACGGTTTAACCTAGAAGAACGAAATTTGGTGAGCCAAGTGGGATTGGTGTACTGATAATTAAATAGAAGTATCATCAAGATTGGGTGAAAAAAAGTTTGCTGAGATTTCAGGAAACTCGTAGTTTTTTGGAAGCTTGGCAACCCCTTTCATTGAAAGGGATTCTCGTCAGTCTCTGCTTGGGGCTACTTCAATAGCACACAAACCATAGCGATAGAACTTGGAACTACATTATTGTGCCAAGTTTCAAAGAGCTAGCACAAACCGTGTTTGATTTAGAGTTCCAAATACATGTATCCATATAGGAGAAAACAGAGTGAAACCTAAACATGAAAACGGTTACTGCAAAGGAAGGGTTTAACCTAGAAGAACGAAATTTGGTGAGCCAAGTGGGATTGGTGTACTGATCATTAACTAGAAGTATCATCAAGATTGGGTGAAAAAATGTTTGCTGAGATTTCAGGAAACTCGTAGTTTTTTGGAAGCTTGGCAACCCCTTTCAATGAAAGGGATTCTCGTCAGTCTCTGCTTGGGGCTACTTCAATAGCACACAAACCATAGTGATAGAACTTGGAACTACATTATTGTGCCAAGTTTCAAAGAGCTAGCACAAACCTTGTTTGATTTAGTGTTCCAACTACATGTATCCATATAGGAGAAAACAGAGTGAAACCTAAACATGAAAACGGTTACTGCAAAGGAATGGTTTAACCTAGAAGAACGAAATTTGGTGAGCCAAGTGGGATTGGTGTACTGATCACTACCTGCAAGTATCATCAAGATTGGGTGAAAAAATGTTTGCTGAGATTTCAGGAAACTCGCAGTTTTTTGGAAGCTTGGCAACCCCTGTCAATGAAAGGGATTCTCGTCAGTCTCTTCTTGGGGCTACTTCAATAGCACACAAACCATAGCGACAGAACTTGGAACTACATTATTGTGCCAAATTTCAAAGAGCTAGCACAAACCGTGTTTGAATTAGAGTTCCAACTACATGTATCCATATAGGAGAAAACAGAGTGAAACCTAAACATGAAAACGGTTACTGCAAAGGAACGGTTTAACTTAGAAGAACGAAATTTGGTGAGCCAAGTGGGATTGGTGTACTGACCATTAAATGGAAGTATCATCAAGATTGGGTGAAAAAATGTTTGCTGAGATTTCAGGAAACTCGTAGTTTTTTGGAAGCTTGGCAACCCCTTTCAATGAAAGGGATTCTCGTCAGTCTCTGCTTGGGGCTACTTCAATAGCACACAAACCATAGCGATAGAAATTGGAACTATATTATTGTGCCAAGTTTCAAAGAGCTAGCACAAACCGTGTTTGATTTAGAGTTCCAACTACATGTATCCATATAGGAGAAAACAGAGTGAAACCTAATCATGAAAACGGTTACTGCAAAGGAACGGTTTAACTAGAAGAACGAAATTTGGTGAGCCAAGTGGGATTGGTGTACTGATCATTAAGTGGAAGTATCATCAAGATTGGGCGAAAAAAAGTTTGCTGAGATTTCTGGAAACTCGTAGTTTTTTGGAAGCTTGGCAACCCCTTTCAATGAAAGGGATTCTCGTCAGTCTCTGCTTGGGGCTACTTCAATAGCACACAAACCCTAGCGATAGAACTTGAAACTACATTATTGTGCCAAGTTTCAAAGAGCTAGCACAAACCGTGTTTGATTTAGAGTTCCAACTACATGTATCTATATAGGAGAAAACAGAGTGAAACCTAAATATGAAAACGATTACTGCAAAGGAACGGTTTAACCTAGAAGAACGAAATTTGGTGAGCCAAGTGGGATTGGTGTACTGATCATTAAATGGAAGTATCATCAAGACTGGGTGAAAAAATGTTTGCTGAAATTTCAGGAAACTCGCAGTTTTTTGGAAGCCTGGCAACCCCTTTCCATGAAAGGGATTTTCGTCAGTCTCTGCTTGGGGCTACTTCAATAGCACACAAACCATAGTGATAGAACTTGGAACTACATTATTGTGCCAAGTTTTAAAGAGCTAGCAAAAACCGTGTTTGATTTAGAGTTCCAACTACATGTATCCATATAGGAGAAAACAGAGTGAAACCTAAACATGAAAACGGTTACTGCAAAGGAACGGTTCAACCTAGAAGAACGAAATTTGGTAATCCAAGTGGAATTGGTGTACTGATCATTAAATAGAGGTATCATCAAGATTGGGTGAAAAAATGTTTGCTGAGATTTCAGGAAACTCGTAGTTTTTTGGAAGCTTGGCAACCCCTTTCAATGAAAGGGGTTCTCGTCAGTGTCTGCTTGGGGTACTTCAATAGCACACAAACCATAGCGATAGAACTTGGAACTATATTATTGTGCCAAGTTTCAAAGAGCTAGCACAAACCGTGTTTGATTTAGAGTTCCAACTACATGTATCCATATGGGAGAAAACAGAGTGAAACCTAAACATGAAAACGGTTACTGCAAAGGAAGGGTTTAACCTAGAAGAACGAAATTTGGTGAGCCAAGTGGGATTCGTGTACTGATCACTACCTGCAAGTATCATCAAGATTGGGTGAAAAAATGTTTGCTGAGATTTCAGGAAACTCGCAGTTTTTTGGAAGCTTGGCAACCCCTTTCAATGAAAGGGATTCTCGTCAGTCTCTGCTTGGGGCTACTTCAATAGCACACAAACCATAGCGATAGAACTTGGAACTACATTCTTGTGCCAAGTTTCAAAGAGCTAGCACAAACCGTGTTTGATTTAGAGTTCCAACTACATGTATCCATATAGGAGAAAACAGAGTGAAACCTAAACATGAAAACGGTTACTGCAAAGGAACGGTTTAACCTAGAAGAACGAAATTTGGTGAGCCAAGTGGGATTCGTGTACTGATCACTACCTGCAAGTATCATCAAGATTGGGTGAAAAAATGTTTGCTGAGATTTCAGGAAACTCGCAGTTTTTTGGAAGCTTGGCAACCCCTTTCAATGAAAGGCATTCTCGTCAGTCTCTGCTTGGGGCTACTTCAATAGCACAGAAACCATAGCGATAGAACTTGGAACTACATTATTGTGCCAAGTTTCAAAGAGCTAGCACAAACCGTGTTTGATTTAGAGTTCCAAATACATGTATCCATATAGGAGAAAACAGAGTGAAACCTAAACATGAAAACGGTTACTGCAAAGGAACGGTTTAACCTAGAAGAACGAAATTTGGTGAGCCAAGTGGGATTGGTGTACTGATCATTAAATAGAAGTATCATCAAGATTGGGTGAAAAATGTTTGCTGAGATTTCAGGAAACTCGTAGTTTTTTGGAAGCTTGGCAACCCCTTTCAATGAAAGGGATTCTCGTCAGTCTCTGCTTGGGGCTACTTCAATAGCACACAAACCATAGCGATAGAACTTGGAACTACATTATTGTGCCAAGTTTCAAAGAGCTAGCACAAACCGTGTTTGATTTAGTGTTCCAACTACATGTATCCATATAGGAGAAAACAGAGTGAAACCTAAACATGAAAACGGTTACTGCAAAGGAACGGTTTAACCTAGAAGAACGAAATTTGGTGAGCCAAGTGGGATTGGTGTACTGATCATTAAATGGAAGTATCATCAAGATTGGGCGAAAAAATGTCAGCTGAGATCTCAGGAAACTCGTAGTTTTTTGGAAGCTTGGCAACCCTTTCAATGAAAGGGATTCTCGTCAGTCTCTGCTTGGGGCTATTTCAATAGCACACAAACCATAGTGATAGAACTTGGAACTACATTATTGTGCCAAGTTTCAAAGAGCTAGCACAAACCGTGTTTGATTTAGAGTTCCAACTACATGTATCCATATAGGAGAAAACAGAGTGAAACCTAAACATGAAAACGGTTACTGCAAAGGAACGGTTTAACCTAGAAGAACGAAATTTGGTGAGCCAAGTGGGATTGGTGTACTGATCATTAAATAGAAGTATCATCAAGATTTGGTGAAAAAATATTTGCTGAGATTTCAGGAAACTCGCAGTTTTTTGGAAGCTTGGCAACCCCTTTCAATGAAAGGGATTCTCGTCAGTCTCTGCTTGGGGCTACTTCAATAGCACACAAACCATAGCGATAGAACTTGGAACTACATTATTGTGCCATGTTTCAAAGAGCTAGCACAAACCGTGTTTGATTTAGAGTTCCAACTACATGTATCCATATAGGAGAAAACAGAGTGAAACCTAAACATGAAAACGGTTACTGCAAAGGAACGGTTTAACCTAGAAGAACGAAATTTGGTGAGCCAAGTGGGATTGGTGTACTGATCATTAAATAGAAGTATCATCAAGATTGGGTGAAAAAATGTTTGCTGAGATTTCAGGAAACTCGTAGTTTTTTGGAAGCTTGGCAACCCCTTTCAATGAAAGGGATTCTCGTCAGTCTCTGCTTGGGGCTACTTCAATAGCACACAAACCATAGCGATAGAACTTGGAAATACATTATTGTGCCAAGTTTCAAAGAGCTAGCACAAACCGTGTTTGATTTAGAGTTCCAACAACATGTATCCAAATAGGAGAAAACAGAGTGAAACCTAAACATGAAAACGGTTACTGCAAAGGAACGGTTTTAACCTAGAAGAACGAAATTTGGTGAGCCAAGTGGGATTGGTTTACTGATCATTAACTAGAAGTATAATCAAGATTGGGTGAAAAAATGTTTGCTGAGATTTCAGGAAACTCGTAGTTTTTTGGAAGCTTGGCAACCCCTTTCAATGAAAGGGATTCTCGTCAGTCTCTGCTTGGGCTACTTCAATAGCACACAAACCATAGTGATAGAACTTGGAACTACATTATTGTGCCAAGTTTCAAAGAGCTAGCACAAACCTTGTTTGATTTAGTGTTCCAACTACATGTATCCATATAGGAGAAAACAGAGTGAAACCTAAACATGAAAACGGTTACTGCAAAGGAATGGTTTAACCTAGAAGAACGAAATTTGGTGAGCCAAGTGGGATTGGTGTACTGATCACTACCTGCAAGTATCATCAAGATTGGGTGAAAAAATGTTTGCTGAGATTTCAGGAAACTCGCAGTTTTTTGGAAGCTTGGCAACCCCTTTCAATGAAAGGGATTCTCGTCAGTCTCTTCTTGGGGCTACTTCAATAGCACACAAACCATAGCGATAGAACTTGGAACTACATTATTGTGCCAAATTTCAAAGAGCTAGCACAAACCGTGTTTGAATTAGAGTTCCAACTACATGTATCCATATAGGAGAAAACAGAGTGAAACCTAAACATGAAAAACGGTTACTGCAAAGGAACGGTTTAACTTAGAAGAACGAAATTTGGTGAGCCAAGTGGGATTGGTGTACTGACCATTAAATGGAAGTATCATCAAGATTGGGTGAAAAAATGTTTGCTGAGATTTCAGGAAACTCGTAGTTTTTTGGAAGCTTGACAACCCCTTTCAATGAAAGGGATTCTCGTCAGTCTCTGCTTGGGGCTACTTCAATAGCACACAAACCATAGCGATAGAAATTGGAACTATATTATTGTGCCAAGTTTCAAAGAGCTAGCACAAACCGTGTTTGATTTAGAGTTCCAACTACATGTATCCATATAGGAGAAAACAGAGTGAAACCTAATCATGAAAACGGTTACTGCAAAGGAACGGTTTAACCTAGTAGAACGAAATTTGGTGAGCCAAGTGGGATTGGTGTACTGATCATTAAGTGGAAGTATCATCAAGATTGGGCGAAAAAATGTTTGCTGAGATTTCTGGAAACTCGTAGTTTTTTGGAAGCTTGGCAACCCCTTTCAATGAAAGGGATTCTCGTCAGTCTCTGCTTGGGGCTACTTCAATAGCACACAAACCTTAGCGATAGAACTTGAAACTACATTATTGTGCCAAGTTTCAAAGAGCTAGCACAAACCGTGTTTGATTTAGAGTTCCAACTACATGTATCTATATAGGAGAAAACAGAGTAAAACCTAAATATGAAAACGATTACTGCAAGGAACGGTTTAACCTAGAAGAACGAAATTTGGTGAGCCAAGTGGGATTGGTGTACTGATCATTAAATGGAAGTATCATCAAGACTGGGTGAAAAAATGTTTGCTGAGATTTCAGGAAACTCGCAGTTTTTTGGAAGCCTGGCAACCCCTTTCCATGAAAGGGATTTTCGTCAGTCTCTGCTTGGGCTACTTCAATAGCACACAAACCATAGTGATAGAACTTGGAACTACATTATTGTGCAAGTTTCAAAGAGCTAGCAAAAACCGTGTTTGATTTAGAGTTCCAACTACATGTATCCATATAGGAGAAAACAGAGTGAAACCTAAACATGAAAACGGTTACTGCAAAGGAACGGTTCAACCTAGAAGAACGAAATTTGGTAATCCAAGTGGAATTGGTGTACTGATCATTAAATAGAGGTATCATCAAGATTGGGTGAAAAAATGTTTGCTGAGATTTCAGGAAACTCGTAGTTTTTTGGAAGCTTGGCAACCCCTTTCAATGAAAGGGGTTCTCGTCAGTGTCTGCTTGGGGTACTTCAATAGCACACAAACCATAGCGATAGAACTTGGAACTATATTATTGTGCCAAGTTTCAAAGAGCTAGCACAAACCGTGTTTGATTTAGAGTTCCAACTACATGTATCCATATGGGAGAAAACAGAGTGAAACCTAAACATGAAAACGGTTACTGCAAAGGAAGGGTTTAACCTAGAAGAACGAAATTTGGTGAGCCAAGTGGGATTCGTGTACTGATCACTACCTGCAAGTATCATCAAGATTGGGTGAAAAAATGTTTGCTGAGATTTCAGGGAAACTCGCAGTTTTTTGGAAGCTTGGCAACCCCTTTCAATGAAAGGGATTCTCGTCAGTCTCTGCTTGGGGCTACTTCAATAGCACACAAACCATAGCGATAGAACTTGGAACTACATTCTTGTGCCAAGTTTCAAAGAGCTAGCACAAACCGTGTTTGATTTAGAGTTCCAACTACATGTATCCATATAGGAGAAAACAGAGTGAAACCTAAACATGAAAACGGTTACTGCAAAGGAACGGTTTAACCTAGAAGAACGAAATTTGGTGAGCCAAGTGGGATTCGTGTACTGATCACTACCTGCAAGTATCATCAAGATTGGGTGAAAAAATGTTTGCTGAGATTTCAGGAAACTCGCAGTTTTTTGGAAGCTTGGCAACCCCTTTCAATGAAAGGCATTCTCGTCAGTCTCTGCTTGGGGCTACTTCAATAGCACAGAAACCATAGCGATAGAACTTGGAACTACATTATTGTGCCAAGTTTCAAAGAGCTAGCACAAACCGTGTTTGATTTAGAGTTCCAAATACATGTATCCATATAGGAGAAAACAGAGTGAAACCTAAACATGAAAACGGTTACTGCAAAGGAACGGTTTAACTTAGAAGAACGAAATTTGGTGAGCCAAGTGGGATTGGTGTACTGACCATTAAATGGAAGTATCATCAAGATTGGGTGAAAAAATGTTTGCTGAGATTTCAGGAAACTCGTAGTTTTTTGGAAGCTTGACAACCCCTTTCAATGAAAGGGATTCTCGTCAGTCTCTGCTTGGGGCTACTTCAATAGCACACAAACCATAGCGATAGAAATTGGAACTATATTATTGTGCCAAGTTTCAAAGAGCTAGCACAAACCGTGTTTGATTTAGAGTTCCAACTACATGTATCCATATAGGAGAAAACAGAGTGAAACCTAATCATGAAAACGGTTACTGCAAAGGAACGGTTTAACCTAGAAGAACGAAATTTGGTGAGCCAAGTGGGATTGGTGTACTGATCATTAAGTGGAAGTATCATCAAGATTGGGCGAAAAAATGTTTGCTGAGATTTCTGGAAACTCGTAGTTTTTTGGAAGCTTGGCAACCCCTTTCAATGAAAGGGATTCTCGTCAGTCTCTGCTTGGGGCTACTTCAATAGCACACAAACCCTAGCGATAGAACTTGAAACTACATTATTGTGCCAAGTTTCAAAGAGCTAGCACAAACCGTGTTTGATTTAGAGTTCCAACTACATGTATCTATATAGGAGAAAACAGAGTGAAACCTAAATATGAAAACGATTACTGCAAAGGAACGGTTTAACCTAGAAGAACGAAATTTGGTGAGCCAAGTGGGATTGGTGTACTGATCATTAAATGGAAGTATCATCAAGACTGGGTGAAAAAATGTTTGCTGAGATTTCAGGACACTCGCAGTTTTTTGGAAGCCTGGAAACCCCTTTCCATGAAAGGGATTTTCGTCAGTCTCTGCTTGGGGCTACTTCAATAGCACACAAACCATAGTGATAGAACTTGGAACTACATTATTGTGCCATGTTTCAAAGAGCTAGCACAAACCGTGTTTGATTTAGAGTTCCAACTACATGTATCCATATAGGAGAAAACAGAGTGAAACCTAAACATGAAAACGGTTACTGCAAAGGAACGGTTTAACCTAGAAGAACGAAATTTGGTAATCCAAGTGGAATTGGTGTACTGATCATTAAATAGAGGTATCATCAAGATTGGGTGAAAAAATGTTTGCTGAGATTTCAGGAAACTCGTAGTTTTTTGGAAGATTGGCAACCCCTTTCAATGAAAGGGGTTCTCGTCAGTGTCTGCTTGGGGTACTTCAATAGCACACAAACCATAGCGATAGAACTTGTAACTATATTATTGTGCCAAGTTTCAAAGAGCTAGCACAAACCGTGTTTGATTTAGAGTTCCAACTACATGTATCCATATGGGAGAAAACAGAGTGAAACCTAAACATGAAAACGGTTACTGCAAAGGAAGGGTTTAACCTAGAAGAACGAAATTTGGTGAGCCAAGTGGGATTCGTGTACTGATCACTACCTGCAAGTATCATCAAGATTGGGTGAAAAAATGTTTGCTGAGATTTCAGGAAACTCGCAGTTTTTGGAAGCTTGGCAACCCCTTTCAATGAAAGGGATTCTCGTCAGTCTCTGCTTGGGGCTACTTCAATAGCACACAAACCATAGCGATAGAACTTGGAACTACATTCTTGTGCCAAGTTTCAAAGAGCTAGCACAAACCGTGTTTGATTTAGAGTTCCAACTACATGTATCCATATAGGAGAAAACAGAGTGAAACCTAAACATGAAAACGGTTACTGCAAAGGAACGGTTTAACCTAGAAGAACGAAATTTGGTGAGCCAAGTGGGATTCGTGTACTGATCACTACCTGCAAGTATCATCAAGATTGGGTGAAAAAATGTTTGCTGAGATTTCAGGAAACTCGCAGTTTTTTGGAAGCTTGGCAACCCCTTTCAATGAAAGGGATTCTCGTCAGTCTCTGCTTGGGGCTACTTCAATAGCACAGAAACCATAGCGATAGAACTTGGAACTACATTATTGTGCCAAGTTTCAAAGAGCTAGCACAAACCGTGTTTGATTTAGAGTTCCAACTACATGTATCCATATAGGAGAAAACAGAGTGAAACCTAAACATGAAAACGGTTACTGCAAAGGAACGGTTTAACCTAGAAGAACGAAATTTGGTGAGCCAAGTGGGATTGGTGTACTGACCATTAAATGGAAGTATCATCAAGATTGGGTGAAAAAATGTTTGCTGAGATTTCAGGAAACTCCTAGTTTTTTGGAAGCTGGACAACCCCGTTCAATGAAAGGGATTCTCGTCAGTCTCTGCTTGGGGCTACTTCAATAGCACACAAACCATAGCGATAGAAATTGGAACTATATTATTGTGCCAAGTTTCAAAGAGCTAGCACAAACCGTGTTTGATTTAGAGTTCCAACTACATGTATCCATATAGGAGAAAACAGAGTGAAACCTAAACATGAAAACGGTTACTGCAAAGGAACGGTTTAACCTAGAAGAACGAAATTTGGTGAGCCAAGTGGGATTGGTGTACTGATCATTAAATGGAAGTATCATCAAGATAGGGCGAAAAAAATGTTTGCTGAGATTTCTGGAAACTCGAAGTTTTTTGGAAGCTTGGCAACCCCTTTCAATGAAAGGGATTCTCGTCAGTCTCTGCTTGGGGCTACTTCAATAGCACACAAACCCTAGCGATAGAACTTGAAACTACATTATTGTGCCAAGTTTCAAAGAGCTAGCACAAACCGTGTTTGATTTAGAGTTCCAACTACATGTATCTATATAGGAGAAAACAGAGTGAAACCTAAATATGAAAACGATTACTGCAAAGGAATGGTTTAACCTAGAAGAACGAAATTTGGTGAGCCAAGTGGGATTGGTGTACTGATCATTAAATGGAAGTATCATCAAGACTGGGTGAAAAAATGTTTGCTGAGATTTCAGGAAACTCGCAGTTTTTTGGAAGCCTGGCAACCCCTTTCCATGAAAGGGATTCTCGTCAGTCTCTGCTTGGGGCTACTTCAATAGCACACAAACCATAGTGATAGAACTTGGAACTACATTATTGTGCCAAGTTTCAAAGAGCTAGCACAAACCGTGTTTGATTTAGAGTTCCAACTACATGTATCCATATAGGAGAAAACAGAGTGAAACCTAAACATGAAAACGGTTACTGCAAAGGAACGGTTTAACCTAGAAGAACGAAATTTGGTGATCCAAGTGGAATTGGTGTACTGATCATTAAATAGAGGTATCATCAAGATTGGGTGAAAAAATGTTTGCTGAGATTTCAGGAAACTCGTAGTTTTTTGGAAGCTTGGCAACCCCTTTCAATGAAAGGGGTTCTCGTCAGTGTCTGCTTGGGGTACTTCAATAGCACACAAACCATAGCGATAGAACTTGGAACTACATTATTGTGCCAAGTTTCAAAGAGCTAGCACAAACCATGTTTGATTTAGAGTTCCAACTACATGTATCCATATGGGAGAAAACAGACTGAAACCTAAACATGAAAACGGTTACTGCAAAGGAAGGGTTTAACCTAGAAGAACTAAATTTGGTGAGCCAAGTGGGATTCGTGTACTGATCACTACCTGCAAGTATCATCAAGATTGGGTGAAAAAATGTTTGCTGAGATTTCAGGAAACTCGTAGTTTTTTGGAAGCTTGATAACCCCTTTCAATGAAAGGGATTCTCGTAAGTCTCTGCTTGGGGCTACTTCAAAAGCACACAAATCATAGCGACAGAACTTAGAACTACATTATTGTTCCAAGTTTCAAAGAGCTAGCACAAACCGTGTTTGATTTAGAGTTCCAACTACATGTATCCATATAGGAGAAAACAGAGTGAAACCTAAACATGAAAACGGTTACTGCAAAGGAACGGTTTAACCTAGAAGAACGAAATTTGGTGAGCCAAGTGGGATTCGTGTACTGATCACTACCTGCAAGTATCATCAAGATTGGGTGAAAAAATGTTAGCTGAGATTTCATGAAACTCGAAGTTTTTTGGAAGCTTGATAACTCCTTTCAATGAAAGGCATTCTCGTCAGTCTCTGCTTGGGGCTACTTCAATAGCACACAAACCATAGCCATAGAACTTGGAACTACATTATTGTGCCAAGTTTCAAAGAGCTAGCACAAACCGTGTTTGATTTAGAGTTCCAACTACATGTATCCATATAGGAGAAAACAGAGTGAAACCTAAACATGAAAACGGTTACTGCAAAGGAACGGTTTAACCTAGAAGAACGAAATTTGGTGAGCCAAGTGGGATTGGTGTACTGATCATTAAATAGAAGTATCATCAAGATTGGGTGAAAAAATGTTTGCTGAGATTTCAGGAAACTCGTAGTTTTTTGGAAGCTTCGCAACCCCTTTCAATGAAAGGGATTCTCGTCAGTCTCTGCTTGGGGCTACTTCAATAGCACACAAACCATAGCGATAGAACTTGGAACTACATTTATTGTGCCAAGTTTCAAAGAGCTAGCACAAACCGTGTTTGATTTAGTGTTCCAACTACATGTATCCATATAGGAGAAAACAGAGTGAAACCTAAACATGAAAAGGGTTACTGCAAAGGAACGGTTTAACCTAGAAGAACGAAATTTGGTGAGCCAAGTGGGATTGGTGTACTGATCATTAAATGGAAGTATCATCAAGATTGGGCGAAAAAATGTTTGCTGAGATTTCTGGAAACTCGTAGTTTTTTGGAAGCTTGGCAACCCCTTTCAATGAAAGGGATTCTTGTCAGTCTCTGCTTGGTGCTACTTCAATAGCACACAAACCCTAGCGATAGAACTTGAAACTACATTATTGTGCCAAGTTTCAAAGAGCTAGCACAAACCGTGTTTGATTTAGAGTTCCAACTACATGTATCTATATAGGAGAAAACAGAGTGAAACCTAAATATGAAAACGATTACTGCAAAGGAACGGTTTAACCTAGGAAGAACGATATTTGGTGAGCCAAGTGGGATTGGTGTACTGATCATTAAATGGAAGTATCATCAAGACTGGGTGAAAAAATGTTTGCTGAGATTTCAGGAAACTCCTAGTTTTTTGGAAGCTGGACAACCCCGTTCAATGAAAGGGATTCTCGTCAGTCTCTGCTTGGGGCTACTTCAATAGCACACAAACCATAGCGATAGAAATTGGAACTATATTATTGTGCCAAGTTTCAAAGAGCTAGCACAAACCGTGTTTGATTTAGAGTTCCAACTACATGTATCCATATAGGAGAAAACAGAGTGAAACCTAAACATGAAAACGGTTACTGCAAAGGAACGGTTTAACCTAGAAGAACGAAATTTGGTGAGCCAAGTGGGATTGGTGTACTGATCATTAAATGGAAGTATCATCAAGATAGGGCGAAAAAATGTTTGCTGAGATTTCTGGAAACTCGAATTTTTTTGGAAGCTTGGCAACCCCTTTCAATGAAAGGGATTCTCGTCAGTCTCTCCTTGGGGGCTACTTCAATAGCACACAAACCCTAGCGATAGAACTTGAAACTACATTATTGTGCCAAGTTTCAAAGAGCTAGCACAAACCGTGTTTGATTTAGAGTTCCAACTACATGTATCTATATAGGAGAAAACAGAGTGAAACTAAATATGAAAACGATTACTGCAAAGGAATGGTTAACCTAGAAGAACGAAATTTGGTGAGCCAAGTGGGATTGGTGTACTGATCATTAAATGGAAGTATCATCAAGACTGGGTGAAAAAATGTTTGCTGAGATTTCAGGAAACTCGCAGTTTTTTGGAAGCCTGGCAACCGCTTTCCATGAAAGGGATTCTCGTCAGTCTCTGCTTGGGGCTACTTCAATAGCACACAAACCATAGTGATAGAACTTGGAACTACATTATTGTGCCAAGTTTCAAAGAGCTAGCACAAACCGTGTTTGATTTAGAGTTCCAACTACATGATCCATATAGGAGAAAACAGAGTGAAACCTAAACATGAAAACGGTTACTGCAAAGGAACGGTTTTAACCTAGAAGAATGAAATTTGGTGAGCCAAGTGGGATTGGTGTACTGATCACTACCTGCAAGTATCATCAAGATTGGGTGAAAAAATGTTTGCTGAGATTTCAGGAAACTCGTAGTTTTTTGGAAGCTTGGCAACCCCTTTCAATGAAAGGGATTCTCGTCAGTCTTTGCTTGGGGCTACTTCAATAGCACACAAACCATAGCGATAGAACTTGGAACTACATTATTCTGCCACGTTTCAAAGAGCTAGCACAAACCGTGTTTGATTTAGAGTTGCAACTACATGTATCCATATAGGAGAAAACAGAGTGAAACCTAAACATGAAAACGGTTACTGCAAAGGAACGGATTAACCTAGAAGAACGAGATTTGGTGAGCCAAGTGAGATTCGTGTACTGATCACTACCTGCAAATATGATCAAGATTGGGTGATAAAATGTTTGCTGAGATTTCAGGAAACTCGTAGTATTTTGGAAGCTTGGCAACCCCTTTCAATGAAAGGGATTCTCGTCAGTCTCTACTTGGGGCTACTTCAATAGCACACAAACCATAGCGATAGAACTTGGAACTACATTATTGTGCCAAGTTTCAAAGAGCTAGCACAAACCGTGTTTGATTTAGACTTCCAACTACATGTATCCATATAGGAGAAAACAGAGTGAAACCTAAACATGAAAACGGTTACTGCAAAGGAACGGTTTAACCTAGAAGAACGAAATTTGGTGAGCCAAGTGAGATTCGTGTACTGATCACTACCTGCAAGTATCATCAAGATTGGGTGAAAAAATGTTTGCTGAGATTTCAGGAAACTCGTAGTTTTTTGGAAGCTTGGAAACAACTTTCAATGAAACGTATTCTCGTCAGTCTCTGCTTGGGGCTACTACAATAGCACACAAACCATAGCGATAGAACTTGGAACTACATTATTGTGCCAAGTTTCAAAGAGCTAGCACAAACCGTGTTTGATTTAGAGTTCCAACTACATGTATCCATATAGGAGAAAACAGAGTGAAACCTAAACATGAAAACGGTTACTGCAAAGGAACGGTTTAACCTAGAAGAACGAAATTTGGTGAGCCAAGTGAGATTCGTGTACTGATCACTACCTGCAAGTATCATCAAGATTGGGTGAAAAAATGTTTGCTGAGATTTCAGGAAACTCGTAGTTTTTTGGAAGCTTGGCAACCCCTTTCAATGAAAGGGATTCTCGTCAGTCTCTGCTTGGGGCTACTTCAATGGCACACAAACCATAGCGATAGAACTTGGAACTACATTATTGTGCCAAGTTTCAAAGAGCTAGCACAAACCGTGTTTGATTTAGAGTTCCAACTACATGTATCCATATAGGAGAAAACAGAGTGAAACCTAAACATGAAAACGGTTACTGCAAAGGAACGGTTTAACCTAGAAGAACGAAATTTGGTGAGCCAAGTGAGATTCGTGTACTGATCACTACCTGAAAGTATCATCAAGACTGGGTAAAAAAATGTTTGCTGAGATTTCAGGAAACTCGTAGTTTTTTGGAAGCTTGGCAACGCCTTTCAATGAAAGGGATTCTCGTCAGTCTCTGCTTGGGGCTACTTCAATAGCACACAAACCATAGTGATAGAACTTGGAACTACATTATTGTGCCAAGTTTCAAAGAGCTAGCACAAACCGTGTTTGATTTAGAGTTCCAACTACATGTATCCATATAGGAGAAAACAGAGTGAAACCTAAACATGAAAACGATTACTGCAAAGGAACGGTTTAACCTAGAAGAATGAAATTTGGTGAGCCAAGTGGGATTGGTGTACTGATCACTACCTGCAAGTATCATCAAGATTGGGTGAAAAAATGTTTGCTGAGATTTCAGGAAACTCGTAGTTTTTTGGAAGCTTGGCAACCCCTTTCAATGAAAGGGATTCTCGTCAGTCTTTGCTTGGGGCTACTTCAATAGCACACAAACCATAGCGATAGAACTTGGAACTACATTATTCTGCCACGTTTCAAAGAGCTAGCACAAACCGTGTTTGATTTAGAGTTGCAACTACATGTATCCATATAGGAGAAAACAGAGTGAAACCTAAACATGAAAACGGTTACTGCAAAGGAACGGATTAACCTAGAAGAACGAGATTTGGTGAGCCAAGTGAGATTCGTGTACTGATCACTACCTGCAAATATGATCAAGATTGGGTGATAAAATGTTTGCTGAGATTTCAGGAAACTCGTAGTATTTTGGAAGCTTGGCAACCCCTTTCAATGAAAGGGATTCTCGTCAGTCTCTACTTGGGGCTACTTCAATAGCACACAAACCATAGCGATAGAACTTGAAACTACATTATTGTGCCAAGTTTCAAAGAGCTAGCACAAACCGTGTTTGATTTAGACTTCCAACTACATGTATCCATATAGGAGAAAACAGAGTTAAACCTAAACATGAAAACGGTTACTGCAAAGGAACGGTTTAACCTAGAAGAACGAAATTTGGTGAGCCAAGTGAGATTCGTGTACTGATCACTACCTGCAAGTATCATCAAGATTGGGTGAAAAAATGTTTGCTGAGATTTCAGGAAACTCGTAGTTTTTTGGAAGCTTGGAAACAACTTTCAATGAAACGTATTCTCGTTAGTCTCTGCTTGGGGCTACTACAATAGCACACAAACCATAGCGATAGAACTTGGAACTACATTATTGTGCCAAGTTTCAAAGAGCTAGCACAAACCGTGTTTGATTTAGAGTTCCAACTACATGTATCCATATAGGAGAAAACAGAGTGAAACCTAAACATGAAAACGGTTACTGCAAAGGAACGGTTTAACCTAGAAGAACGAAATTTGGTGAGCCAAGTGAGATTCGTGTACTGATCACTACCTGCAAGTATCATCAAGATTGGGTGAAAAAATGTTTGCTGAGATTTCAGGAAACTCGTAGTTTTTTGGAAGCTTGGCAACCCCTTTCAATGAAAGGGATTCTCGTCAGTCTCTGCTTGGGGCTACTTCAATGGCACACAAACCATAGCGATAGAACTTGGAACTACATTATTGTGCCAAGTTTCAAAGAGCTAGCACAAACCGTGTTTGATTTAGAGTTCCAACTACATGTATCCATATAGGAGAAAACAGAGTGAAACCTAAACATGAAAACGGTTACTGCAAAGGAACGGTTTAACCTAGAAGAACGAAATTTGGTGAGCCAAGTGAGATTCGTGTACTGATCACTACCTGAAAGTATCATCAAGACTGGGTAAAAAAATGTTTGCTGAGATTTCAGGAAACTCGTAGTTTTTTGGAAGCTTGGCAACCCCTTTCAATGAAAGGGATTCTCGTCAGTCTCTGCTTGGGGCTACTTCAATACCACACAAACCATAGCGATAGAACTTGGAACTACATTATTGTGCCAAGTTTCAAAGAGCTAGCACAAACCGTGTTTGATTTAGATTTCCAACTACATGTATCCATATAGGAGAAAACAGAGTGAAACCTAAACATGAAAACGGTTACTGCAAAGGAACGGTTTAACCTAGAAGAACGAAATTTGGTGAGCCAAGTGGGATTGGTGTACTGATCACTACCTGCAAGTATCATCAAGATTGGGTGAAAAAATGTTTGCTGAGATTTCAGGAAACTCGTAGTTTTTTGGAAGCTTGGCAACCCCTTTCAATGAAAGGGATTCTCGTCAGTCTCTGCTTGGGGCTACTTCAATAGCACACAAACCATAGCGATAGAACTTGGAACTACATTATTGTGCCAAGTTTCAAAGAGCTAGCACAAACCGTGTTTGATTTAGAGTTCCAACTACATGTATCCATATAGGAGAAAACAGATTGAAACCTAAACATGAAAACGGTTACTGCAAAGGAACGGTTTAACCTAGAAGAACGAAATTTAGTGAGCCAAGTGAGATTCATGTACTGATCACTACCTGCAAGTATCATCAAGATTGGGTGAAAAAAAGTTTGCTGAGATTTCAGGAAACTCGTATTTTTTTGCAAACTTGGCAACCCCTTTCAATGAAAGGGATTCTCGTCAGTCTCTGCTTGGGGCACTTCAATAGCACACAAACCATAGCGATAGAACTTGGAACTACATTATTGTGCCAAGTTTCAAAGAGCTAGCACAAACCGTGTTTGATTTAGAGTTCCAACTACATGTATCCATATAGGAGAAAACAGAGTGAAACCTAAACATGAAAACGGTTACTGCAAAGGAACGGTTTAACCTAGAAGAACGAAATTTGGTGAGCCAAGTGGGATTGGTGTACTGATCATTAAATGGAAGTATCATCAAGATTGGGTGAAAAAATGTTTGCTGAGATTTCAGGAAACTCGTAGTTTTTTGGAAGCTTGGCAACCCCTTTCAATGAAAGGGATTCTCGTCAGTCTTTGCTTGGGGCTACTTCAATAGCACACAAACCATAGCGATAGAACTTGGAACTACATTATTCTGCCACGTTTCAAAGAGCTAGCACAAACCGTGTTTGATTTAGAGTTGCAACTACATGTATCCATATAGGAGAAAACAGAGTGAAACCTAAACATGAAAACGGTTACTGCAAAGGAACGGATTAACCTAGAAGAACGAGATTTGGTGAGCCAAGTGAGATTCGTGTACTGATCACTACCTGCAAATATGATCAAGATTGGGTGATAAAATGTTTGCTGAGATTTCAGGAAACTCGTAGTATTTTGGAAGCTTGGCAACCCCTTTCAATGAAAGGGATTCTCGTCAGTCTCTACTTGGGGCTACTTCAATAGCACACAAACCATAGCGATAGAACTTGGAACTACATTATTGTGCCAAGTTTCAAAGAGCTAGCACAAACCGTGTTTGATTTAGACTTCCAACTACATGTATCCATATAGGAGAAAACAGAGTGAAACCTAAACATGAAAACGGTTACTGCAAAGGAACGGTTTAACCTAGAAGAACGAAATTTGGTGAGCCAAGTGAGATTCGTGTACTGATCACTACCTGCAAGTATCATCAAGATTGGGTGAAAAAATGTTTGCTGAGATTTCAGGAAACTCGTAGTTTTTTGGAAGCTTGGAAACAACTTTCAATGAAACGTATTCTCGTCAGTCTCTGCTTGGGGCTACTACAATAGCACACAAACCATAGCGATAGAACTTGGAACTACATTATTGTGCCAAGTTTCAAAGAGCTAGCACAAACCGTGTTTGATTTAGAGTTCCAACTACATGTATCCATATAGGAGAAAACAGAGTGAAACCTAAACATGAAAACGGTTACTGCAAAGGAACGGTTTAACCTAGAAGAACGAAATTTGGTGAGCCAAGTGAGATTCGTGTACTGATCACTACCTGCAAGTATCATCAAGATTGGGTGAAAAAATGTTTGCTGAGATTTCAGGAAACTCGTAGTTTTTTGGAAGCTTGGCAACCCCTTTCAATGAAAGGGATTCTCGTCAGTCTCTGCTTGGGGCTACTTCAATGGCACACAAACCATAGCGATAGAACTTGGAACTACATTATTGTGCCAAGTTTCAAAGAGCTAGCACAAACCGTGTTTGATTTAGAGTTCCAACTACATGTATCCATATAGGAGAAAACAGAGTGAAACCTAAACATGAAAACGGTTACTGCAAAGGAACGGTTTAACCTAGAAGAACGAAATTTGGTGAGCCAAGTGAGATTCGTGTACTGATCACTACCTGAAAGTATCATCAAGACTGGGTAAAAAAATGTTTGCTGAGATTTCAGGAAACTCGTAGTTTTTTGGAAGCTTGGCAACCCCTTTCAATGAAAGGGATTCTCGTCAGTCTCTGCTTGGGGCTACTTCAATACCACACAAACCATAGCGATAGAACTTGGAACTACATTATTGTGCCAAGTTTCAAAGAGCTAGCACAAACCGTGTTTGATTTAGATTTCCAACTACATGTATCCATATAGGAGAAAACAGAGTGAAACCTAAACATGAAAACGGTTACTGCAAAGGAACGGTTTAACCTAGAAGAACGAAATTTGGTGAGCCAAGTGGGATTGGTGTACTGATCACTACCTGCAAGTATCATCAAGATTGGGTGAAAAAATGTTTGCTGAGATTTCAGGAAACTCGTAGTTTTTTGGAAGCTTGGCAACCCCTTTCAATGAAAGGGATTCTCGTCAGTCTCTGCTTGGGGCTACTTCAATAGCACACAAACCATAGCGATAGAACTTGGAACTACATTATTGTGCCAAGTTTCAAAGAGCTAGCACAAACCGTGTTTGATTTAGAGTTCCAACTACATGTATCCATATAGGAGAAAACAGATTGAAACCTAAACATGAAAACGGTTACTGCAAAGGAACGGTTTAACCTAGAAGAACGAAATTTAGTGAGCCAAGTGAGATTCATGTACTGATCACTACCTGCAAGTATCATCAAGATTGGGTGAAAAAAAGTTTGCTGAGATTTCAGGAAACTCGTATTTTTTTGCAAACTTGGCAACCCCTTTCAATGAAAGGGATTCTCGTCAGTCTCTGCTTGGGGCACTTCAATAGCACACAAACCATAGCGATAGAACTTGGAACTACATTATTGTGCCAAGTTTCAAAGAGCTAGCACAAACCGTGTTTGATTTAGAGTTCCAACTACATGTATCCATATAGGAGAAAACAGAGTGAAACCTAAACATGAAAACGGTTACTGCAAAGGAACGGTTTAACCTAGAAGAACGAAATTTGGTGAGCCAAGTGGGATTGGTGTACTGATCATTAAATGGAAGTATCATCAAGATTGGGTGAAAAAATGTTTGCTGAGATTTCAGGAAACTCGTAGTTTTTTGGAAGCTTGGCAACCCCTTTCAATGAAAGGGATTCTCGTCAGTCTTTGCTTGGGGCTACTTCAATAGCACACAAACCATAGCGATAGAACTTGGAACTACATTATTCTGCCACGTTTCAAAGAGCTAGCACAAACCGTGTTTGATTTAGAGTTGCAACTACATGTATCCATATAGGAGAAAACAGAGTGAAACCTAAACATGAAAACGGTTACTGCAAAGGAACGGATTAACCTAGAAGAACGAGATTTGGTGAGCCAAGTGAGATTCGTGTACTGATCACTACCTGCAAATATGATCAAGATTGGGTGATAAAATGTTTGCTGAGATTTCAGGAAACTCGTAGTATTTTGGAAGCTTGGCAACCCCTTTCAATGAAAGGGATTCTCGTCAGTCTCTACTTGGGGCTACTTCAATAGCACACAAACCATAGCGATAGAACTTGAAACTACATTATTGTGCCAAGTTTCAAAGAGCTAGCACAAACCGTGTTTGATTTAGACTTCCAACTACATGTATCCATATAGGAGAAAACAGAGTGAAACCTAAACATGAAAACGGTTACTGCAAAGGAACGGTTTAACCTAGAAGAACGAAATTTGGTGAGCCAAGTGAGATTCGTGTACTGATCACTACCTGCAAGTATCATCAAGATTGGGTGAAAAAATGTTTGCTGAGATTTCAGGAAACTCGTAGTTTTTTGGAAGCTTGGAAACAACTTTCAATGAAACGTATTCTCGTCAGTCTCTGCTTGGGGCTACTACAATAGCACACAAACCATAGCGATAGAACTTGGAACTACATTATTGTGCCAAGTTTCAAAGAGCTAGCACAAACCGTGTTTGATTTAGAGTTCCAACTACATGTATCCATATAGGAGAAAACAGAGTGAAACCTAAACATGAAAACGGTTACTGCAAAGGAACGGTTTAACCTAGAAGAACGAAATTTGGTGAGCCAAGTGAGATTCGTGTACTGATCACTACCTGCAAGTATCATCAAGATTGGGTGAAAAAATGTTTGCTGAGATTTCAGGAAACTCGTAGTTTTTTGGAAGCTTGGCAACCCCTTTCAATGAAAGGGATTCTCGTCAGTCTCTGCTTGGGGCTACTTCAATGGCACACAAACCATAGCGATAGAACTTGGAACTACATTATTGTGCCAAGTTTCAAAGAGCTAGCACAAACCGTGTTTGATTTAGAGTTCCAACTACATGTATCCATATAGGAGAAAACAGAGTGAAACCTAAACATGAAAACGGTTACTGCAAAGGAACGGTTTAACCTAGAAGAACGAAATTTGGTGAGCCAAGTGAGATTCGTGTACTGATCACTACCTGAAAGTATCATCAAGACTGGGTAAAAAAATGTTTGCTGAGATTTCAGGAAACTCGTAGTTTTTTGGAAGCTTGGCAACCCCTTTCAATGAAAGGGATTCTCGTCAGTCTGTGCTTGGGGCTACTTCAATAGCACACAAACCATAGCGATAGAACTTGGAACTACATTATTGTGCCAAGTTTCAAAGAGCTAGCACAAACCGAGTTTGATTTAGAGTTCCAACTACATGTATCCATATAGGAGAAAACAGAGTGAAACCTAAACATGAAAACGGTTCCTGCAAAGGAACGGTTTAACCTAGAAGAACGAAATTTGGTGAGCCAAGTGAGATTCGTGTACTGATCACTACCTGCAAGTATCATCAAGATTGGGTGAAAAAATGTTTGCTGAGATTTCAGGAAACTCGTAGTTTTTTGGAAGCTTGGCAACCCCTTTCAATGAAAGGGATTCTCGTCAGTCTCTGCTTGGGGCTACTTCAATGGCACACAAACCATAGCGATAGAACTTGGAACTACATTATTGTGCCAAGTTTCAAAGAGCTAGCACAAACCGTGTTTGATTTAGATTTCCAACTACATGTATCCATATAGGAGAAAACAGAGTGAAACCTAAACATGAAAACGGTTACTGCAAAGGAACGGTTTAACCTAGAAGAACGAAATTTGGTGAGCCAAGTGGGATTGGTGTACTGATCACTACCTGCAAGTATCATCAAGATTGGGTGAAAAAATGTTTGCTGAGATTTCAGGAAACTCGTAGTTTTTTGGAAGCTTGGCAACCCCTTTCAATGAAAGGGATTCTCGTCAGTCTCTGCTTGGGGCTACTTCAATAGCACACAAACCATAGCGATAGAACTTGGAACTACATTATTGTGCCAAGTTTCAAAGAGCTAGCACAAACCGTGTTTGATTTAGAGTTCCAACTACATGTATCCATATAGGAGAAACAGATTCAAACCTAAACATTAAAACGGTTACTGCAAAGGACGGTTTAACCTAGAAGAACGAAATTTAGTGAGCCAAGTGAGATTCATGTACTGATCACTACCTGCAAGTATCATCAAGATTGGGTGAAAAAAAGTTTGCTGAGATTTCAGGAAACTCGTATTTTTTTGCAAACTTGGCAACCCCTTTCAATGAAAGGATTCTCGTCAGTCTCTGCTTGGGGCACTTCAAATAGCACACAAACCATAGCGATAGAACTTGGAACTACATTATTGTGCCAAGTTTCAAAGAGCTAGCACAAACCGTGTTTGATTTAGAGTTCCAACTACATGTATCCATATAGGAGAAAACAGAGTGAAACCTAAACATGAAAACGGTTACTGCAAAGGAACGGTTTAACCTAGAAGAACGAAATTTGGTGAGCCAAGTGGGATTCGTGTACTGATCACTACCTGCAAGTATCATCAAGATTGGGTGAAAAATTGTTTGCTGAGATTTCAGGAAACTCGTAGTTTTTTGGAAGCTTGGCAACCCCTTTCAATGAAAGGGATTCTCGTCAGTCTCTGCTTGGGGCTACTTCAATAGCACACAAACCATAGCGATAGAACTTGGAACTACATTATTGTGCCACGTTTCAAAGAGCTAGCACAAACCGTGTTTGATTTAGAGTTCCAACTACATGTATCCATATAGGAGAACACAGAGTGAAACCTAAACATGAAAACGGTTACTGCAAAGGAACAGTTTAACCTAGAAGAACGAAATTTGGTGAGCCAAGTGAGATTCGTGTACTGATCACTACCTGCAAGTATCATCAAGACTGGGTAAAAAAATGTTTGCTGAGATTTCAGGAAACTCGTAGTTTTTTGGAAGCTTGGCAACCCCTTTCAATGAAAGGGATTCTCGTCAGTCTCTGCTTGGGGCTACTTCAATAGCATACAAACCATAGCGATAGAACTTGGAACTACATTATTGTGCCAAGTTTCAAAGAGCTAGCACAAACCGTGTTTGATTTAGAGTTCCAACTACATGTATCCATATAGGAGAAAACAGAGTGAAACCTAAACATGAAAACGGTTACTGCAAAGGAACGGTTTAACCTAGAAGAACGAAATTTGGTGAGCCAAGTGGGATTGGTGTACTGATCATTAAATGGAAGTATCATCAAGATTGGGTGAAAAATGTTTGCTGAGATTTCAGGAAACTCGTAGTTTTTTGGAAGCTTGGCAACCCTTTCAATGAAAGGGATTCTCGTCAGTCTCTGCTTGGGGCTACTTCAATAGCACACAAACCATAGCGATAGAACTTGGAACTACATTATTGTGCCAAGTTTCAAAGAGCTAGCACAAACCGTGTTTGATTTAGAGTTCCAACTACATGTATCCATATAGGAGAAAACAGAGTGAAACCTAAACATGAAAACGGTTACTGCAAAGGAACGGTTTAACCTAGAAGAACGAAATTTGGTGAGCCAAGTGAGATTCGTGTACTGATCACTACCTGGAAGTATCATCAAGATTGGGTGAAAAAATGTTTGCTGAGATTTCAGGAAACTCGTAGTTTTTTGGAAGCTTGGCAACGCCTTTCAATGAAAGGGATTCTCGTCAGTCTCTGCTTGGGGCTACTTCAATAGCACACAAACCATAGTGATAGAACTTGGAACTACATTAATGTGCCAAGTTTCAAAGAGCTAGCACAAACCGTGTTTGATTTAGAGTTCCAACTACATGTATCCATATAGGAGAAAACAGAGTGAAACCTAAACATGAAAACGATTACTGCAAAGGAACGGTTTAACCTAGAAGAACGAAATTTGGTGAGCCAAGTGGGATTGGTGTACTGATCACTACCTGCAAGTATCATCAAGATTGGGTGAAAAAATGTTTGCTGAGATTTCAGGAAACTCGTAGTTTTTTGGAAGCTTGGCAACCCCTTTCAATGAAAGGGATTCTCGTCAGTCTTTGCTTGGGGCTACTTCAATAGCACACAAACCATAGCGATAGAACTTGGAACTACATTATTCTGCCACGTTTCAAAGAGCTAGCACAAACCGTGTTTGATTTAGAGTTCCAACTACATGTATCCATATAGGAGAAAACAGAGTGAAACCTAAACATGAAAACGGTTACTGCAAAGGAACGGATTAACCTAGAAGAATGAGATTTGGTGAGCCAAGTGAGATTCGTGTACTGATCACTACCTGCAAATATGATCAAGATTGGGTGATAAAATGTTTGCTGAGATTTCAGGAAACTCTTAGTATTTTGGAAGCTTGGCAACCCCTTTCAATGAAAGGGATTCTCGTCAGTCTCTACTTGGGGCTACTTCAATAGCACACAAACCATAGCGATAGAACTTGGAACTACATTATTGTGCCAAGTTTCAAAGAGCTAGCACAAACCGTGTTTGATTTAGACTTCCAACTACATGTATCCATATAGGAGAAAACAGAGTGAAACCTAAACATGAAAACGGTTACTGCAAAGGAACGGTTTAACCTAGAAGAACGAAATTTGGTGAGCCAAGTGAGATTCGTGTACTGATCACTACCTGCAAGTATCATCAAGATTGGGTGAAAAAATGTTTGCTGAGATTTCAGGAAACTCGTAGTTTTTTGGAAGCTTGGAAACAACTTTCAATGAAACGTATTCTCGTCAGTCTCTGCTTGGGGCTACTACAATACCACACAAACCATAGCGATAGAACTTGGAACTACATTATTGTGCCAAGTTTCAAAGAGCTAGCACAAACCGTGTTTGATTTAGAGTTCCAACTACATGTATCCATATAGGAGAAAACAGAGTGAAACCTAAACATGAAAACGGTAACTGCAAAGGAACGGTTTAACCTAGAAGAACGAAATTTGGTGAGCCAAGTGAGATTCGTGTACTGATCACTACCTGAAAGTATCATCAAGACTGGGTAAAAAAATGTTTGCTGAGATTTCAGGAAACTCGTAGTTTTTTGGAAGCTTGGCAACCCCTTTCAATGAAAGGGATTCTCGTCAGTCTCTGCTTGGGGCTACTTCAATAGCACACAAACCATAGCGATAGAACTTGGAACTACATTATTGTGCCAAGTTTCAAAGAGCTAGCACAAACCGAGTTTGATTTAGAGTTCCAACTACATGTATCCATATAGGAGAAAACAGAGTGAAACCTAAACATGAAAACGGTTACTGCAAAGGAACGGTTTAACCTAGAAGAACGAAATTTGGTGAGCCAAGTGAGATTCGTGTACTGATCACTACCTGCAAGTATCATCAAGATTGGGTGAAAAAATGTTTGCTGAGATTTCAGGAAACTCGTAGTTTTTTGGAAGCTTGGCAACCCCTTTCAATGAAAGGGATTCTCGTCAGTCTCTGCTTGGGGCTACTTCAATGGCACACAAACCATAGCGATAGAACTTGGAACTACATTATTGTGCCAAGTTTCAAAGAGCTAGCACAAACCGTGTTTGATTTAGAGTTCCAACTACATGTATCCATATAGGAGAAAACAGAGTGAAACCTAAACATGAAAACGGTTACTGCAAAGGAACGGTTTAACCAAGAAGAACGAAATTTGGTGAGCCAAGTGGGATTGGTGTACTGATCACTACCTGCAAGTATCATCAAGATTGGGTGAAAAAATGTTTGCTGAGATTTCAGGAAACTCGTAGTTTTTTGGAAGCTTGGCAACCCCTTTCAATGAAAGGGATTCTCGTCAGTCTCTGCTTGGGGCTACTTCAATAGCACACAAACCATAGCGATAGAACTTGGAACTACATTATTGTGCCAAGTTTCAAAGAGCTAGCACAAACCGTGTTTGATTTAGAGTTCCAACTACATGTATCCATATAGGAGAAAACAGATTCAAACCTAAACATTAAAACGGTTACTGCAAAGGAACGGTTTAACCTAGAAGAACGAAATTTAGTGAGCCAAGTGAGATTCATGTACTGATCACTACCTGCAAGTATCATCAAGATTGGGTGAAAAAAAGTTTGCTGAGATTTCAGGAAACTCGTATTTTTTTGCAAACTTGGCAACCCCTTTCAATGAAAGGGATTCTCGTCAGTCTCTGCTTGGGGCACTTCAATAGCCACAAACCATAGCGATAGAACTTGGAACTACATTATTGTGCCAAGTTTCAAAGAGCTAGCACAAACCGTGTTTGATTTAGAGTTCCAACTACATGTATCCATATAGGAGAAAACAGAGTGAAACCTAAACATGAAAACGGTTACTGCAAAGGAACGGTTTAACCTAGAAGAACGAAATTTGGTGAGCCAAGTGGGATTGGTGTACTGATCATTAAATGGAAGTATCATCAAGATTGGGTGAAAAAATGTTTGCTGAGATTTCAGGAAACTCGTAGTTTTTTGGAAGCTTGGCAACCCCTTTCAATGAAAGGGATTCTCGTCAGTCTCTGCTTGGGGCTACTTCAATAGCACACAAACCATAGCGATAGAACTTGGAACTACATTATTGTGCCAAGTTTCAAAGAGCTAGCACAAACCGTGTTTGATTTAGAGTTCCAACTACATGTATCCATATAGGAGAAAACAGAGTGAAACCTAAACATGAAAACGGTTACTGCAAAGGAACGTTTTAACCTAGAAGAACGAAATTTGGTGAGCCAAGTGGGATTGGTGTACTGATCATTAAATGGAAGTATCATCAAGATTGGGTGAAAAAATGTTTGCTGAGATTTCAGGAAACTCGTAGTTTTTTGGAAGCTTGGCAACCCCTTTCAATGAAAGGGATTCTCGTCAGTCTCTGCTTGGGGCTACTTCAATAGCACACAAACCATAGCGATAGAACTTGGAACTACATTATTGTGCCACGTTTCAAAGAGCTAGCACAAACCGTGTTTGATTTAGAGTTCCAACTACATGTATCCATATAGGAGAACACAGAGTGAAACCTAAACATGAAAACGGTTACTGCAAAGGAACAGTTTAACCTAGAAGAACGAAATTTGGTGAGCCAAGTGAGATTCGTGTACTGATCACTACCTGCAAGTATCATCAAGACTGGGTAAAAAAATGTTTGCTGAGATTTCAGGAAACTCGTAGTTTTTTGGAAGCTTGGCCACCCCTTTCAATGAAAGGGATTCTCGTCAGTCTCTGCTTGGGGCTACTTCAATAGCACACAAACCATAGCGATAGAACTTGGAACTACATTATTGTGCCAAGTTTCAAAGAGCTAGCACAAACCGTGTTTGATTTAGAGTTCCAACTACATGTATCCATATAGGAGAAAACAGAGTGAAACCTAAACATGAAAACGGTTACTGCAAAGGAACGGTTTAACCTAGACGAACGAAATTTGGTGAGCCAAGTGAGATTCGTGTACTGATCACTACCTGCAAGTATCATCAAGATTGGGTGAAAAAATGTTTGCTGAGATTTCAGGAAACTCGTAGGTTTTTTGGAAGCTTGGCAACCCCTTTCAATGAAAGGGATTATCGACAGTCTCTGCTTGGGGCTACTTCAATAGCACACAAACCATAGCGATAGAACTTGGAACTACATTATTGTGCCAAGTTTCAAAGAGCTAGCACCAAACCGTGTTTGATTTAGAGTTCCAACTACATGTATCCATATAGGAGAAAACAGAGTGAAACCTAAACATGAAAACGGTTACTGCAAAGGAACGGTTTAACCAAGAAGAACGAAATTTGGTGAGCCAAGTGGGATTGGTGTACTGATCACTACCTGCAAGTATCATCAAGATTGGGTGAAAAAATGTTTGCTGAGATTTCAGGAAACTCGTAGTTTTTGGAAGCTTGGCAACCCCTTTCAATGAAAGGGATTCTCGTCAGTCTCTGCTTGGTGCTACTTCAATAGCACACAAACCATAGCGATAGAACTTGGAACTACATTATTGTGCCACGTTTCAAGAGCTAGCACAAACCGTGTTTGATTTAGAGTTCCAACTACATGTATCCATATAGGAGAAAACAGAGTGAAACCTAAACATGAAAACGGTTACTGCAAAGGAACGGTTTAACCTAGAAGAACGAAATTTGGTGAGACAAGTGAGATTCGTGTACTGATCACTACCTGCAAGTATCATCAAGATTGGGTGAAAAAATGTTTGCTGAGATTTCAGGAAACTCGTAGTTTTTGCAATCTTGGCAACCCCTTTCAATGAAAGGGATTCTCGTCAGTCTCTGCTTGGGGCTACTTCAATAGCACACAAACCATAGCGATAGAACTTGGAACTACATTATTGTGCCAAGTTTCAAAGAGCTAGCACAAACCGTGTTTGATTTAGAGTTCCAACTACATGTATCCATATAGAGAAAACAGAGTGAAACCTAAACATGAAAACGGTTACTGCAAAGGAACGGTTTAACCTAGAAGAACGAAATTTGGTGAGCCAAGTGAGATTCGTGTACTGATCACTACCTGCAAGTATCATCAAGATTGGGTGAAAAAATGTTTGCTGAGATTTCAGGAAACTCGTAGTTTTTTGGAAGCTTGGCAACCCCTTTCAATGAAAGGGATTCTCGTCAGTCTCTGCTTGGGGCTACTTCAATGGCACACAAACCATAGCGATAGAACTTGGAACTACATTATTGTGCCAAGTTTCAAAGAGCTAGCAGAAACCGTGTTTGATTTAGAGTTCCAACTACATGTATCCATATAGGAGAAAACAGAGTGAAACCTAAACATGAAAACGATTACTGCAAAGGAACGGTTTAACCAAGAAGAACGAAATTTGGTGAGCCAAGTGGGATTGGTGTACTGATCACTACCTGCAAGTATCATCAAGATTGGGTGAAAAAATGTTTGCTGAGATTTCAGGAAACTCGTAGTTTTTTGGAAGCTTGGCAACCCCTTTCAATGAAAGGGATTCTCGTCAGTCTCTGCTTGGGGCTACTTCAATAGCACACAAACCATAGCGATAGAACTTGGAACTACATTATTGTGCCAAGTTTCAAAGAGCTAGCACAAACCGTGTTTGATTTAGAGTTCCAACTACATGTATCCATATAGGAGAAAACAGATTGAAACCTAAACATGAAAACGGTTACTGCAAAGGAACGGTTTAACCTAGAAGAACGAAATTTAGTGAGCCAAGTGAGATTCATGTACTGATCACTACCTGCAAGTATCATCAAGATTGGGTGAAAAAAAGTTTGCTGAGATTTCAGGAAACTCGTATTTTTTTGCAAACTTGGCAACCCCTTTCAATGAAAGGGATTCTCGTCAGTCTCTGCTTGGGGCACTTCAATAGCACACAAACCATAGCGATAGAACTTGGAACTACATTATTGTGCCAAGTTTCAAAGAGCTAGCACAAACCGTGTTTGATTTAGAGTTCCAACTACATGTATCCATATAGGAGAAAAGAGAGTGAAACCTAAACATGAAAACGGTTACTGCAAAGGAACGGTTTAACCTAGAAGAACGAAATTTGGTGAGCCAAGTGGGATTGGTGTACTGATCATTAAATGGAAGTATCATCAAGATTGGGTGAAAAAATGTTTGCTGAGATTTCAGGAAACTCGTAGTTTTTTGGAAGCTTGGCAACCCCTTTCAATGAAAGGGATTCTCGTCAGTCTCTGCTTGGGGCTACTTCAATAGCACACAAACCATAGCGATAGAACTTGGAACTACATTATTGTGCCACGTTTCAAAGAGCTAGCACAAACCGTGTTTGATTTAGAGTTCCAACTACATGTATCCATATAGGAGAACACAGAGTGAAACCTAAACATGAAAACGGTTACTGCAAAGGAACAGTTTAACCTAGACGAACGAAATTTGGTGAGCCAAGTGAGATTCGTGTACTGATCACTACCTGCAAGTATCATCAAGATTGGGTGAAAAAATGTTTGCTGAGATTTCAGGAAACTCGTAGTTTTTTGGAAGCTTGGCAACCCCTTTCAATGAAAGGGATTATCGTCAGTCTCTGCTTGGGGCTACTTCAATAGCACACAAACCATAGCGATAGAACTTGGAACTACATTATTGTGCCAAGTTTCAAAGAGCTAGCACAAACCGTGTTTGATTTAGAGTTCCAACTACATGTATCCATATAGGAGAAAACAGAGTGAAACCTAAACATGAAAACGGTTACTGCAAAGGAACGGTTTAACCAAGAAGAACGAAATTTGGTGAGCCAAGTGGGATTGGTGTACTGATCACTACCTGCAAGTATCATCAAGATTGGGTGAAAAAATGTTTGCTGAGATTTCAGGAAACTCGTAGTTTTTTGGAAGCTTGGCAACCTCTTTCAATGAAAGGGATTCTCGTCAGTCTCTGCTTGGTGCTACTTCAATAGCACACAAACCATAGCGATAGAACTTGGAACTACATTATTGTGCCACGTTTCAAAGAGCTAGCACAAACCGTGTTTGATTTAGAGTTCCAACTACATGTATCCATATAGGAGAAAACAGAGTGAAACCTAAACATGAAAACGGTTACTGCAAAGGAACGGTTTAACCTAGAAGAACGAAATTTGGTGAGACAAGTGAGATTCGTGTACTGATCACTACCTGCAAGTATCATCAAGATTGGGTGAAAAAATGTTTGCTGAGATTTCAGGAAACTCGTAGTTTTTTGCAATCTTGGCAACCCCTTTCAATGAAAGGGATTCTCGTCAGTCTCTGCTTGGGGCTACTTCAATAGCACACAAACCATAGCGATAGAACTTGGAACTACATTATTGTGCCAAGTTTCAAAGAGCTAGCACAAACCGTGTTTGATTTAGAGTTCCAACTACATGTATCCATATAGGAGAAAACAGAGTGAAACCTAAACATGAAAATGGTTACTGCAAAGGAACGGTTTAACCTAGAAGAACGAAATTTGGTGAGCCAAGTGAGATTCGTGTACTGATCACTACCTGCAAGTATCATCAAGATTGGGTGAAAAAATGTTTGCTGAGATTTCAGGAAACTCGTAGTTTTTTGCAATCTTGGCAACCCCTTTCAATGAAAGGGATTCTCGTCAGTCTCTGCTTGGGGCTACTTCAATAGCACACAAACCATAGCGATAGAACTTGGAACTACATTATTGTGCCAAGTTTCAAAGAGCTAGCACAAACCGTGTTTGATTTAGAGTTGCAACTACATGTATCCATATAGGAGAAAACAGAGTGAAACCTAAACATGAAAACGGTTACTGCAAAGGAACGGATTAACCTAGAAGAACGAGATTTGGTGAGCCAAGTGAGATTCGTGTACTGATCACTACCTGCAAATATGATCAAGATTGGGTGATAAAATGTTTGCTGAGATTTCAGGAAACTCGTAGTATTTTGGAAGCTTGGCAACCCCTTTCAATGAAAGGGATTCTCGTCAGTCTCTACTTGGGGCTACTTCAATAGCACACAAACCATAGCGATAGAACTTGAAACTACATTATTGTGCCAAGTTTCAAAGAGCTAGCACAAACCGTGTTTGATTTAGACTTCCAACTACATGTATCCATATAGGAGAAAACAGAGTGAAACCTAAACATGAAAACGGTTACTGCAAAGGAACGGTTTAACCTAGAAGAACGAAATTTGGTGAGCCAAGTGAGATTCGTGTACTGATCACTACCTGCAAGTATCATCAAGATTGGGTGAAAAAATGTTTGCTGAGATTTCAGGAAACTCGTAGTTTTTTGGAAGCTTGGAAACAACTTTCAATGAAACGTATTCTCGTTAGTCTCTGCTTGGGGCTACTACAATAGCACACAAACCATAGCGATAGAACTTGGAACTACATTATTGTGCCAAGTTTCAAAGAGCTAGCACAAACCGTGTTTGATTTAGAGTTCCAACTACATGTATCCATATAGGAGAAAACAGAGTGAAACCTAAACATGAAAACGGTTACTGCAAAGGAACGGTTTAACCTAGAAGAACGAAATTTGGTGAGCCAAGTGAGATTCGTGTACTGATCACTACCTGCAAGTATCATCAAGATTGGGTGAAAAAATGTTTGCTGAGATTTCAGGAAACTCGTAGTTTTTTGGAAGCTTGGCAACCCCTTTCAATGAAAGGGATTCTCGTCAGTCTCTGCTTGGGGCTACTTCAATGGCACACAAACCATAGCGATAGAACTTGGAACTACATTATTGTGCCAAGTTTCAAAGAGCTAGCACAAACCGTGTTTGATTTAGAGTTCCAACTACATGTATCCATATAGGAGAAAACAGAGTGAAACCTAAACATGAAAACGGTTACTGCAAAGGAACGGTTTAACCTAGAAGAACGAAATTTGGTGAGCCAAGTGAGATTCGTGTACTGATCACTACCTGAAAGTATCATCAAGACTGGGTAAAAAAATGTTTGCTGAGATTTCAGGAAACTCGTAGTTTTTTGGAAGCTTGGCAACCCCTTTCAATGAAAGGGATTCTCGTCAGTCTCTGCTTGGGGCTACTTCAATAGCACACAAACCATAGCGATAGAACTTGGAACTACATTATTGTGCCAAGTTTCAAAGAGCTAGCACAAACCGAGTTTGATTTAGAGTTCCAACTACATGTATCCATATAGGAGAAAACAGAGTGAAACCTAAACATGAAAACGGTTCCTGCAAAGGAACGGTTTAACCTAGAAGAACGAAATTTGGTGAGCCAAGTGAGATTCGTGTACTGATCACTACCTGCAAGTATCATCAAGATTGGGTGAAAAAATGTTTGCTGAGATTTCAGGAAACTCGTAGTTTTTTGGAAGCTTGGCAACCCCTTTCAATGAAAGGGATTCTCGTCAGTCTCTGCTTGGGGCTACTTCAATGGCACACAAACCATAGCGATAGAACTTGGAACTACATTATTGTGCCAAGTTTCAAAGAGCTAGCACAAACCGTGTTTGATTTAGATTTCCAACTACATGTATCCATATAGGAGAAAACAGAGTGAAACCTAAACATGAAAACGGTTACTGCAAAGGAACGGTTTAACCTAGAAGAACGAAATTTGGTGAGCCAAGTGGGATTGGTGTACTGATCACTACCTGCAAGTATCATCAAGATTGGGTGAAAAAATGTTTGCTGAGATTTCAGGAAACTCGTAGTTTTTTGGAAGCTTGGCAACCCCTTTCAATGAAAGGGATTCTCGTCAGTCTCTGCTTGGGGCTACTTCAATAGCACACAAACCATAGCGATAGAACTTGGAACTACATTATTGTGCCAAGTTTCAAAGAGCTAGCACAAACCGTGTTTGATTTAGAGTTCCAACTACATGTATCCATATAGGAGAAAACAGATTGAAACCTAAACATGAAAACGGTTACTGCAAAGGAACGGTTTAACCTAGAAGAACGAAATTTAGTGAGCCAAGTGAGATTCATGTACTGATCACTACCTGCAAGTATCATCAAGATTGGGTGAAAAAAAGTTTGCTGAGATTTCAGGAAACTCGTATTTTTTTGCAAACTTGGCAACCCCTTTCAATGAAAGGGATTCTCGTCAGTCTCTGCTTGGGGCACTTCAATAGCACACAAACCATAGCGATAGAACTTGGAACTACATTATTGTGCCAAGTTTCAAAGAGCTAGCACAAACCGTGTTTGATTTAGAGTTCCAACTACATGTATCCATATAGGAGAAAACAGAGTGAAACCTAAACATGAAAACGGTTACTGCAAAGGAACGGTTTAACCTAGAAGAACGAAATTTGGTGAGCAAAGTGGGATTGGTGTACTGATCATTAAATGGAAGTATCATCAAGATTGGGTGAAAAAATGTTTGCTGAGATTTCAGGAAACTCGTAGTTTTTTGGAAGCTTGGCAACCCCTTTCAATGAAAGGGATTCTCGTCAGTCTTTGCTTGGGGCTACTTCAATAGCACACAAACCATAGCGATAGAACTTGGAACTACATTATTCTGCCACGTTTCAAAGAGCTAGCACAAACCGTGTTTGATTTAGAGTTGCAACTACATGTATCCATATAGGAGAAAACAGAGTGAAACCTAAACATGAAAACGGTTACTGCAAAGGAACGGATTAACCTAGAAGAACGAGATTTGGTGAGCCAAGTGAGATTCGTGTACTGATCACTACCTGCAAATATGATCAAGATTGGGTGATAAAATGTTTGCTGAGATTTCAGGAAACTCGTAGTATTTTGGAAGCTTGGCAACCCCTTTCAATGAAAGGGATTCTCGTCAGTCTCTACTTGGGGCTACTTCAATAGCACACAAACCATAGCGATAGAACTTGAAACTACATTATTGTGCCAAGTTTCAAAGAGCTAGCACAAACCGTGTTTGATTTAGACTTCCAACTACATGTATCCATATAGGAGAAAACAGAGTGAAACCTAAACATGAAAACGGTTACTGCAAAGGAACGGTTTAACCTAGAAGAACGAAATTTGGTGAGCCAAGTGAGATTCGTGTACTGATCACTACCTGCAAGTATCATCAAGATTGGGTGAAAAAATGTTTGCTGAGATTTCAGGAAACTCGTAGTTTTTTGGAAGCTTGGAAACAACTTTCAATGAAACGTATTCTCGTCAGTCTCTGCTTGGGGCTACTACAATAGCACACAAACCATAGCGATAGAACTTGGAACTACATTATTGTGCCAAGTTTCAAAGAGCTAGCACAAACCGTGTTTGATTTAGAGTTCCAACTACATGTATCCATATAGGAGAAAACAGAGTGAAACCTAAACATGAAAACGGTTACTGCAAAGGAACGGTTTAACCTAGAAGAACGAAATTTGGTGAGCCAAGTGAGATTCGTGTACTGATCACTACCTGCAAGTATCATCAAGATTGGGTGAAAAAATGTTTGCTGAGATTTCAGGAAACTCGTAGTTTTTTGGAAGCTTGGCAACCCCTTTCAATGAAAGGGATTCTCGTCAGTCTCTGCTTGGGGCTACTTCAATGGCACACAAACCATAGCGATAGAACTTGGAACTACATTATTGTGCCAAGTTTCAAAGAGCTAGCACAAACCGTGTTTGATTTAGAGTTCCAACTACATGTATCCATATAGGAGAAAACAGAGTGAAACCTAAACATGAAAACGGTTACTGCAAAGGAACGGTTTAACCTAGAAGAACGAAATTTGGTGAGCCAAGTGAGATTCGTGTACTGATCACTACCTGAAAGTATCATCAAGACTGGGTAAAAAAATGTTTGCTGAGATTTCAGGAAACTCGTAGTTTTTTGGAAGCTTGGCAACCCCTTTCAATGAAAGGGATTCTCGTCAGTCTCTGCTTGGGGCTACTTCAATAGCACACAAACCATAGCGATAGAACTTGGAACTACATTATTGTGCCAAGTTTCAAAGAGCTAGCACAAACCGAGTTTGATTTAGAGTTCCAACTACATGTATCCATATAGGAGAAAACAGAGTGAAACCTAAACATGAAAACGGTTCCTGCAAAGGAACGGTTTAACCTAGAAGAACGAAATTTGGTGAGCCAAGTGAGATTCGTGTACTGATCACTACCTGCAAGTATCATCAAGATTGGGTGAAAAAATGTTTGCTGAGATTTCAGGAAACTCGTAGTTTTTTGGAAGCTTGGCAACCCCTTTCAATGAAAGGGATTCTCGTCAGTCTCTGCTTGGGGCTACTTCAATGGCACACAAACCATAGCGATAGAACTTGGAACTACATTATTGTGCCAAGTTTCAAAGAGCTAGCACAAACCGTGTTTGATTTAGATTTCCAACTACATGTATCCATATAGGAGAAAACAGAGTGAAACCTAAACATGAAAACGGTTACTGCAAAGGAACGGTTTAACCTAGAAGAACGAAATTTGGTGAGCCAAGTGGGATTGGTGTACTGATCACTACCTGCAAGTATCATCAAGATTGGGTGAAAAAATGTTTGCTGAGATTTCAGGAAACTCGTAGTTTTTTGGAAGCTTGGCAACCCCTTTCAATGAAAGGGATTCTCGTCAGTCTCTGCTTGGGGCTACTTCAATAGCACACAAACCATAGCGATAGAACTTGGAACTACATTATTGTGCCAAGTTTCAAAGAGCTAGCACAAACCGTGTTTGATTTAGAGTTCCAACTACATGTATCCATATAGGAGAAAACAGATTGAAACCTAAACATGAAAACGGTTACTGCAAAGGAACGGTTTAACCTAGAAGAACGAAATTTAGTGAGCCAAGTGAGATTCATGTACTGATCACTACCTGCAAGTATCATCAAGATTGGGTGAAAAAAAGTTTGCTGAGATTTCAGGAAACTCGTATTTTTTTGCAAACTTGGCAACCCCTTTCAATGAAAGGGATTCTCGTCAGTCTCTGCTTGGGGCACTTCAATAGCACACAAACCATAGCGATAGAACTTGGAACTACATTATTGTGCCAAGTTTCAAAGAGCTAGCACAAACCGTGTTTGATTTAGAGTTCCAACTACATGTATCCATATAGGAGAAAACAGAGTGAAACCTAAACATGAAAACGGTTACTGCAAAGGAACGGTTTAACCTAGAAGAACGAAATTTGGTGAGCAAAGTGGGATTGGTGTACTGATCATTAAATGGAAGTATCATCAAGATTGGGTGAAAAAATGTTTGCTGAGATTTCAGGAAACTCGTAGTATTTTGCAATCTTGGCAACCCCTTTCAATGAAAGGGATTCTCGTCAGTCTCTGCTTGGGGCTACTTCAATAGCACACAAACCATAGCGAAAGAACTTGGAACTACATTATTGTGCCAAGTTTCAAAGAGCTAGCACAAACCGTGTTTGATTTAGAGTTCCAACTACATGTATCCGTATAGGAGAAAACAGAGTGAAACCTAAACATGAAAACGGTTACTGCAAAGGAACGGTTTAACCTAGAAGAACGAGATTTGGTGAGCCAAGTGAGATTCGTGTACTGATCACTACCTGCAAGTATCATCAAGATTGGGTGAAAAAATGTTTGCTGAGATTTCAGGAAACTCGTAGTTTTTTGGAAGCTTGGCAACCCCTTTCAATGAAAGGGATTCTCGTCAGTCTCTGCTTGGGGCTACTTCAATAGCACACAAACCATAGCGATAGAACTTGGAACTACATTATTGTGCCACGTTTCAAAGAGCTAGCACAAACCGTGTTTGATTTAGAGTTCCAACTACATGTATCCATATAGGAGAAAACAGAGTGAAACCTAAACATGAAAACGGTTACTGCAAAGGAACGGTTTAACCTAGAAGAACGAAATTTGGTGAGCCAAGTGAGATTCGTGTACTGATCACTACCTGCAAGTATCATCAAGATTGGGTGAAAAATTGTTTGCTGAGATTTCAGGAAACTCGTAGTTTTTTGGAAGCTTGGCAACCCCTTTCAATGAAAGGGATTCTCGTCAGTCTCTGCTTGGGGCTACTTCAATAGCACACAAACCATAGCGATAGAACTTGGAACTACATTATTGTGCCAAGTTTCAAAGAGCTAGCACAAACCGTGTTTGATTTAGAGTTCCAACTACATGTATCCATATAGGAGAAAACAGAGTGAAACCTAAACATGAAAACGGTTACTGCAAAGGAACGGTTTAACCTAGAAGAACGAAATTTGGTGAGCCAAGTGGGATTGGTGTACTGATCATTAAATGGAAGTATCATCAAGATTGGGTGAAAAAATGTTTGCTGAGATTTCAGGAAACTCGTAGTTTTTTGGAAGCTTGGCAACCCCTTTCAATGAAAGGGATTCTCGTCAGTCTCTGCTTGGGGCTACTTCAATAGCACACAAACCATAGCGATAGAACTTGGAACTACATTATTGTGCCACGTTTCAAAGAGCTAGCACAAACCGTGTTTGATTTAGAGTTCCAACTACATGTATCCATATAGGAGAACACAGAGTGAAACCTAAACATGAAAACGGTTACTGCAAAGGAACAGTTTAACCTAGAAGAACGAAATTTGGTGAGCCAAGTGAGATTCGTGTACTGATCACTACCTGCAAGTATCATCAAGACTGGGTAAAAAAATGTTTGCTGAGATTTCAGGAAACTCGTAGTTTTTTGGAAGCTTGGCAACCCCTTTCAATGAAAGGGATTCTCGTCAGTCTCTGCTTGGGGCTACTTCAATAGCATACAAACCATAGCGATAGAACTTGGAACTACATTATTGTGCCAAGTTTCAAAGAGCTAGCACAAACCGTGTTTGATTTAGAGTTCCAACTACATGTATCCATATAGGAGAAAACAGAGTGAAACCTAAACATGAAAACGGTTACTGCAAAGGAACGGTTTAACCTAGAAGAACGAAATTTGGTGAGCCAAGTGGGATTGGTGTACTGATCATTAAATGGAAGTATCATCAAGATTGGGTGAAAAAATGTTTGCTGAGATTTCAGGAAACTCGTAGTTTTTTGGAAGCTTGGCAACCCCTTTCAATGAAAGGGATTCTCGTCAGTCTCTGCTTGGGGCTACTTCAATAGCACACAAACCATAGCGATAGAACTTGGAACTACATTATTGTGCCAAGTTTCAAAGAGCTAGCACAAACCGTGTTTGATTTAGAGTTCCAACTACATGTATCCATATAGGAGAAAACAGAGTGAAACCTAAACATGAAAACGGTTACTGCAAAGGAACGGTTTAACCTAGAAGAACGAAATTTGGTGAGCCAAGTGAGATTCGTGTACTGATCACTACCTGGAAGTATCATCAAGATTGGGTGAAAAAATGTTTGCTGAGATTTCAGGAAACTCGTAGTTTTTTGGAAGCTTGGCAACGCCTTTCAATGAAAGGGATTCTCGTCAGTCTCTGCTTGGGGCTACTTCAATAGCACACAAACCATAGTGATAGAACTTGGAACTACATTAATGTGCCAAGTTTCAAAGAGCTAGCACAAACCGTGTTTGATTTAGAGTTCCAACTACATGTATCCATATAGGAGAAAACAGAGTGAAACCTAAACATGAAAACGATTACTGCAAAGGAACGGTTTAACCTAGAAGAACGAAATTTGGTGAGCCAAGTGGGATTGGTGTACTGATCACTACCTGCAAGTATCATCAAGATTGGGTGAAAAAATGTTTGCTGAGATTTCAGGAAACTCGTAGTTTTTTGGAAGCTTGGCAACCCCTTTCAATGAAAGGGATTCTCGTCAGTCTTTGCTTGGGGCTACTTCAATAGCACACAAACCATAGCGATAGAACTTGGAACTACATTATTCTGCCACGTTTCAAAGAGCTAGCACAAACCGTGTTTGATTTAGAGTTCCAACTACATGTATCCATATAGGAGAAAACAGAGTGAAACCTAAACATGAAAACGGTAACTGCAAAGGAACGGATTAACCTAGAAGAACGAGATTTGGTGAGCCAAGTGAGATTCGTGTACTGATCACTACCTGCAAATATGATCAAGATTGGGTGATAAAATGTTTGCTGAGATTTCAGGAAACTCGTAGTATTTTGGAAGCTTGGCAACCCCTTTCAATGAAAGGGATTCTCGTCAGTCTCTACTTGGGGCTACTTCAATAGCACACAAACCATAGCGATAGAACTTGGAACTACATTATTGTGCCAAGTTTCAAAGAGCTAGCACAAACCGTGTTTGATTTAGACTTCCAACTACATGTATCCATATAGGAGAAAACAGAGTGAAACCTAAACATGAAAACGGTTACTGCAAAGGAACGGTTTAACCTAGAAGAACGAAATTTGGTGAGCCAAGTGAGATTCGCGTACTGATCACTACCTGCAAGTATCATCAAGATTGGGTGAAAAAATGTTTGCTGAGATTTCAGGAAACTCGTAGTTTTTTGGAAGCTTGGAAACAACTTTCAATGAACGTATTCTCGTCAGTCTCTGCTTGGGGCTACTACAATACCACACAAACCATAGCGATAGAACTTGGAACTACATTACTGTGCCAAGTTTCAAAGAGCTAGCACAAACCGTGTTTGATTTAGAGTTCCAACTACATGTATCCATATAGGAGAAAACAGAGTGAAACCTAAACATGAAAACGGTAACTGCAAAGGAACGGTTTAACCTAGAAGAACGAAATTTGGTGAGCCAAGTGAGATTCGTGTACTGATCACTACCTGAAAGTATCATCAAGACTGGGTAAAAAAAATGTTTGCTGAGATTTCAGGAAACTCGTAGTTTTTTGGAAGCTTGGCAACCCCTTTCAATGAAAGGGATTCTCGTCAGTCTCTGCTTGGGGCTACTTCAATAGCACACAAACCATAGCGATAGAACTTGGAACTACATTATTGTGCCAAGTTTCAAAGAGCTAGCACAAACCGAGTTTGATTTAGAGTTCCAACTACATGTATCCATATAGGAGAAAAACAGAGTGAAACCTAAACATGAAAACGGTTACTGCAAAGGAACGGTTTAACCAAGAAGAAACGAAATTTGGTGAGCCAAGTGGGATTGGTGTACTGATCACTACCTGCAAGTATCATCAAGATTGGGTGAAAAAATGTTTGCTGAGATTTCAGGAAACTCGTAGTTTTTTGGAAGCTTGGCAACCCCTTTCAATGAAAGGGATTCTCGTCAGTCTCTGCTTGGGGCTACTTCAATAGCACACAAACCATAGCGATAGAACTTGGAACTACATTATTGTGCCAAGTTTCAAAGAGCTAGCACAAACCGTGTTTGATTTAGAGTTCCAACTACATGTATCCATATAGGAGAAAACAGATTCAAACCTAAACATTAAAACGGTTACTGCAAAGGAACGGTTTAACCTAGAAGAACGAAATTTAGTGAGCCAAGTGAGATTCATGTACTGATCACTACCTGCAAGTATCATCAAGATTGGGTGAAAAAAAGTTTGCTGAGATTTCAGGAAACTCGTATTTTTTTGCAAACTTGGCAACCCCTTTCAATGAAAGGGATTCTCGTCAGTCTCTACTTGGGGCACTTCAATAGCCACAAACCATAGCGATAGAACTTGGAACTACATTATTGTGCCAAGTTTCAAAGAGCTAGCACAAACCGTGTTTGATTTAGAGTTCCAACTACATGTATCCATATAGGAGAAAACAGAGTGAAACCTAAACATGAAAACGGTTACTGCAAAGGAACGGTTTAACCTAGAAGAACGAAATTTGGTGAGCCAAGTGGGATTGGTGTACTGATCATTAAATGGAAGTATCATCAAGATTGGGTGAAAAAATGTTTGCTGAGATTTCAGGAAACTCGTAGTTTTTTGGAAGCTTGGCAACCCCTTTCAATGAAAGGGA